>NC_058061.1:9601783-9901783 GCF_020085105.1 Siniperca chuatsi
AAATACAGTATGAGAGCTACTTAGAATTTCTATTATGGCTTAATGCTGAATATTTTCCTTTTTTTTAAGAAGAAGTAAGATTTCAGTGGTTGGCTCTGTACTCCAGTGCCACACACACACACACACACACACACAATGGAGGATACACACAAATGAGACGACACGCACATTTGTTTTGATTTAGCTGGAGGTTAATATTTCAATACATGTTTGAATTTCTAAAGGAGCAGTCCGCAAAAATCAATGAAAACATCCTTAGTGCTTCAATCACTATGGCAGACTTGACTCCAGATCATCTGACGCTACTTCAAGTTGTTTAAAAAATCCCTAGAAAAAGTGAGTAAAAATTATGACAAGGGAAGTTTTCACTTCAAGTGTTCAAACAGAGTTTTCCCATTTAAGACAATTCAGAAAAAAAAGCAAAAGACTGGAGCCAAAGTCTTTTCCAGTTGGCTGATTCTGACTGGGGCCAGTCGTGGGTTTCTGTGGCAGACAGTCTGACCTCAGGACTGTTGACAAAAGAGGATGCTCTATTTAAACACCTTTCCCCTGCATGCAATATTAACTGCGACAGAGATAGTGTTGTACTACAAGTCAGGGCCACCACAACCAACAAGTAACGCTACCCAGCTGGTAGACATTAAAAAAAGAAGGTCCTCAATGGCGCTAGATATTATTGATTCAGAAGGAAAGCAATTTTAATATTTCTTCAGGGGATTTTCAGCAACAGTCAGGTCATTAATTCATTTTCCCAAATTGCTTATTCAATATCAAGAACATGGATACCAAATAAAGTCTTTGAATTTATGTAGCACACACAAGTCAAGGGGTCGAATAACTGTTATGGGGAGAAGTGAAAAAAATGAAAACATCAATATGCGCTCTCTGGAAAGGCTTGTTGTTAGGTAGCTTTGCCTCCAAGGGGAGTTTTCTCTTCTTTTTTTAAAATTTGTGACAGTGTTGGATTTATTCCTCTGACACCTTCTGGCACCTACAGTAACATCAATATCCAAATCATCTGATGCATTTCTGGATAATATGGAGAAAAATACAAGAGGAGTGTTTTTTAAAATTATAATCTGTTCAGTTTTATCTGAGCGGGTAAATAGTTTCATTCTACTGAAATAAAATGTTCAAAATCTGAATTGTGCAAAGAAATCAACCCTAAAAGGCTCCATAGACCTCACCCGACTTCTTTTCCTTGTGCTCTAAAATAGCTCTCCTGGCATTCCCGATGAATAGTTTTAAAGTTTACAAATTATTGTGACAGCTCCCTTTCTCCCCAAGTGCCATTCAGATTAAAGGAATCTAATGCTGGCGTAAGCTTGTGCAAGGCAATAAGGAACTATTGCTTTCCTGTCACATATAATTTATAGCTTTCTATTTGCATCTGTTTGCCTGTGTGACTAATCCCCAACTTTTTCTCCCCAAGCCCCGATCAATACAACCTCATCCGCATTGGCACATGGGGGCCGCTGGTTCTACAGAGATGTTTGATCTGGGAAGCAAAGGGCTACTATAGGGCTGCGATTGGCCCCAGTGAAACCCCCTCCACAGTGGGGGAGAGAGAGCCGATTAGTGTGGGCCAGGTAGAGTCAGTGAAGCTGATCATTGAGGTGAATTGATGTGATTTCATGCTTTGTTTGCAAGATCACTCAGACCAAAAGTGCAATGAAGACTTTTCTCCACACCTCACCTTTAAGGTAGAACCACTGACCAGATCCCGTCTTGTGTATGAGTTGCGTCTGATATCTTAATCACACAATATCTACATAGTAGCTGCTGTGATCTAACAGTACGTTCACATTAGTGGCAGTTTGGAAATCTCCAGGATGAGAAGTCGGGTCATAGAAAAGCAGCTGTGACGTCTACTTTTCCTTTGTTCCCCAGGATCATCCGAACAAAAGTCCAGCAGCCTTTCCATCCATCTCCGGATGGGACATCCCTGTCGACACCAGGCCATACTATAGGTAACACTGCAGCTCACAGCATCAGCTTCAGCAGGGCCATCACATGGAATCACAGCATATACTGTACATGCATGTATTCATTGTATTCATGCGTTCTTCCCAGTACCAAGCACAGCCTCTCCGCCTGTAACCAGCGCCTCCAATGACCCTGCAGGATCCTATTCCATCAATGGGATTCTGGGTATTCCACGATCCAATGGTGAAAAGAGGAAACGAGATGAAGGTAAGAGAATTTTTCTTGTCTTGAGGGGAAAAAAACACATAAACTCAGCTCAGGATTAGCATTCAGAAATGTCTAAACCCCCCAAAAAAAGAAGCTAAAAATAGAATTCTTTGCAGCTTTATGCTATAAAACCCACTTTGCTGAACTTACAATTACAGCATTAAAACCTGCTTCAGTTCCAGTAGATGACCCTTATAAAACACCTAAGTCTGAACTATGTTACACCGCTGTGTCAATCTGCCAAGGAGTCTTTTGATTTGAAGACACGACCTCCGCTGTTGTCTCCTGCAATTAATCTTTATGGAAGTGATTAAAGGGCTTTAGATAATTACATGTCAAGATGATGTAGCCAACCACCCAGGTCAGTCAAGAAAGCCGCTATAGCTCTGTGGAGGTTTTTTTTTTTTTTCTTGAACAGAAGTGGCTCCACTTCAGCTGCTGAAGTAGTAGGTTAGTGGATATAAGGGGGCCTGAGGCGATATAGATTATTGGTTCTGTAAGCAATAGGCTTCCTTAATGTCACTACATAAGTAGCTGATGAGAATAGCTAAACAGATGCACTCATGTTACAAGGCATGTATGGGTATGGAGGGATGATGTGGCTGCTGAAAAGGGGCAGTTATCTCAAACAGGGTGGGGAATGAGTGCCTTCTTTCTGCAGTGCTCTGGAATGAGAGCTAATCAGAGCACGGCAGTAGTTTACATAGCGTCTTCTTTGTTCTAGCGTTTGTTGAGAAGCACGGGGGTTTGCGGGATATTGAGTGGAATTGATGTTTTATGTGCGTGCAGGGAGGGAGGGATGACTAATGACCTGTCAGAGGTAGATTTCCTGGCAAAGATATAAAAACCAGCATGACGTGGACATGGCAAATGACATAATCAAGTCTTTCCCTGTAAGAGATGCAATCGCGGAGGCATAATGCAAACGTCTGGTATTTTCAAGGGTTCATTTTCAGTCGTTCGAGGACCTCTCATATTAGCCAGGGTGTAATGTCTAGTCACTGAATGATAGAATGCACACATTTCTATGCAGATTGCTACTGAAGGGCAAAGAGGTATTAAAGGGCATGGAGAGAAATAAGGTATGTGTGTGTGAGGGGGATAGCTGGTCTGTTTTGTGGAGGTCTTCCAGGTGACAGCGCCATGTTTCTATGGCTATTCAGTCTCAAATGATACCCCTGATGTGCTGCCATTTCTGTGATTTAGGTGCTCGGCCAGCATTACGATGAATGAGAAGAAAGGTGTGTGTGTGTGTGTGTGTGTGTGTGTGCGTGTGTGTGTGTGTGTGTGTGTGTGGATGTGTGAGCTCGTATGCTCGTGTTTGCGTCAGGGTAGGACTTGTGCTGAGGGTGACGGAGGGAGCCGTGGTTCTTATATACTCTCTCAATGGCCAGCTGGTGCCTACCTGGAATCACAGGGTCAGGGATACTTTATCTTTCCAAAACATAAACCCCAGGCCTTGGCCGCACACACACGGTTGCAAAAGCAATGTCTTGCCTCGAGCCACAGTTTGTAAGAATAGTATATTACATACGATGTTACCCTGTAGACACTATTGTCCTGTTGCTGTCTTCTCTTAAAGTGCACCTTACCCCAAAAACAAAAACAAAAAAAACGAATTTCAAGATCTTGCAACTGGTAGGCTGAAGTGTCCTCTGAAAAAGGGCTGTAGCTGTCATTTAGGACACTTAAGTTATGCCCTCAGTATTTTGAGGGATGTGGAGGTTTTTACCATGAGTAACTTTCAGTTTTGTTGGAAATTGAGTGTCATCAGGAAAATAGTGAGTAGTTTTATTTTTTTTAGGCTGCAGCTCCGGTATGTCATAACCTGGGGTGTATATGGCCCTATACAACCATGTATTATTATTTTAGGGGTGTATTGTTGAGAAAAGAAAATCATCACAGATGCCATATTTGACCATATTTGCCATAGATACCATCAACTGTTTTAAGGGGCTTTCTTTCTTTGCTTCCATTCATGCATTTTTGCAACATTTACATTGAAAAAACAAGACATTTCCCTTTTTATAGAAATATGTCTGGAAATGATCAAATGTTATAACGAAACTGGTTAGTCGTTTTTCTAACCAAACAAGGCAAAAAACACTTATTCAAGAAAGCTACATATAAGACCTCAGTATGTGGAAATTCCTGGCTCTAAAATCAAACAAATAGAAGTAAGAAACATGTTTGTTCTGCTATTGTCATGTTTCATGGTCAATTTTGGTTTAAAGAAGGTTTTTTCAGTGTGTTTCAGTGTTGCCTTGTTTGCTATTCAGAGGTATTTTGCTTCCCTCAGTAGGCAGTAGTCTATATCCAGTTAATGCTTGGATTAAATTTCCTCACAGCACAGTAGCTTGCCTGAGCCCTATTTAACTTGGTAAGCCTCATGATGATTATGGCACAAGCAGTCATTATCAAGGGTTGAAAACATGAACAAAAATGAGCGAAGGAAAGGAGGGGAAGGGTTAGGGAGGGGAGGCGGTGTGCAACACAAACCCCGCTGAAATGGATTGGCTGTGTAGCCCAGAGTATTTGTTTTAGGCAGTCGCTGTGGATCTCTGCCAAGCAGGCAGACAGCTCCTAAGTTTCCAAGTCAGCAGTGCCCTTAAAAAAAGGTCCCCCATTACAGGAGGGATGTAGAGATAATGTAGTGTGACACACGTTATGTACACTGGGTCTCGGCAAGAGGAGCTTCAGGGACACAGGTGTCATAAGAGCCATTAATCTGCTATTGTCACGTGTTATTGCAAATTAAAAGTAGCATGTTACACTTGGCAGCCATTGTTGCGAATGGACAGAGTGGGGGAGAGAGAAAGAGAGAGACCTCTGGAGATGGTGTCCGTGGTGACCACGGCTATCCGCACATTTTACAAAGTGACATTTATTAGAATTTGCAATTCTGCAGAGAAAAGCTATTACCTCACAGATTAACATCCAAGTACCCCGCATCCCAACTCCTCCACCCTCACTGCTTCTGACACTGTAGGCTTCAGAAAAGACAAAGGAGAAGCTTAAGCTGCTGAAATAAAAATCATTCATACAGTATCTAAAGTTTAAGTACAAACCTGCTTTCATGCATGTTTTTGTTCACCTTCTTGTTATTAGTGAGCGTTAGTGAAGTTGAATTGACCTGTGCAGATAGCTCTGAGGTCTGTTGAGAACATGCAGCGTCCATGAAGTGTGTCCAGTCTTTCAAAGTCATAATAGCACGTCCTTTTTAGAGCAGCCCCACAAATTGCACAATCAGACCTGTAGACGATTCTTAATTTCTGCCATTCTGATCGCTTTCTTGCTTTGTGTCAGGGCTTTCTTCTTGATTTATGAGAGAAATACCAAGAGAGAAATTTCATGATAAGATGATCATCATATATTTCAAAACCCAACAACAATAGCCAGTGGCAGTCAGAATGGATGTGATTCTGTGCTTCAGTAGCTGTTGAATTAATTATTTCTCCTCTCTGAGCGTCATGAGGACTGAACCGTGTGTGTGGATGGAGATGAGTGATGGAGAGGGCCGCCATCACACCCTGCTCTGTGTATCAGCATCTGTTTTTGGGGGAGAGGAAGAATCAACACAGGAACTCAGAGCGCAGCAAAATGTCAGCACCAAAGTGCAACCTCCAAATTAGATTAATAAAGCCTTTAAAAGCTCAGGAACATCACAGCAAATTGATGGCCAACAGTGAGCAACATTTCCAAAATGTTCCCCTCTGAATCGTATGAGTAATTGGACATAATTAAGGAATATCTTGATTATTTTAATTCATTGTTTAGCCCATAACATGTCAGAAAATACTAAAAAATGCAGTTTCCCAGAACCCAAAGTGATGTCTTCTAATTTCCTTCCTACAATGATATAAAACTGAGAAAAGCAGCAAATTCTCACATTTGAGAAGCTGCAAACATAGAATTTTTGGGCATTTTTCGATGATCACATTTTTTCTTGACTAATTTTCCATCGATCTACTAATCAATTTATCATCTAATCTCTTTCAACACTAATCGCAGATCTTTGGTGATGCAGAACAAACATGTCACCTTCCAAATACAGTATTTCATTTATGTTTCCATAATCAAAACATTCAATTAGAAAAACAAAATGCAGCTGAGTTCATCCAATTTGTTTTAATTTGATTTCATTAGCCAAGAATTGAACCAGGCGGGAAATTATACAGGTGTATTATTGTGAAATACATAACAATGTGTTAAGGGAATGAGAGCGTATAAGCTCATTCATCTGAGGGGGGCTTTTATGACCTCAAGGTGCCAACTCACCTCCCCGTGCCTCTAACAAGAACTAAGAAACTCTATTTTCATTGCGTGAAAAAAGTTTAAACTTTTATTATGAAATCATTCTTTTCCTGTTCAGAGTCAGACTTTCTGAAAATACTACTATTCAAACTCAATCTGTGCTTCATTCATGATAATTGTTCTGTTTTTGTTTGGCGAGCAGTCACTCAGACTCACTCCCACTCCCATAGTTGCTGTTGGCTAAAGCCTCCTGCTAGGGGTCGTGACCTCTGGGTGCCAAACCCGCAGAGAGGAGTCTGCTTTATAGAGCTGGTTATCTGATCTGATAGAGGCTGCTCCCTCGTTACCGGAGTGTTAATACAGACTGATGTCAAGATGAATACACTCAACTCCAGTGAGTATCACCGCTGCATAATGGGCAGAGTTGGAAATAATGGATCTGACTTCTTGCAGTAAGTGCTTAACAGCACATGAAAAAAATTTTAAATTGTAAATATTTCTATGTAACATTAATTGTTAATGACTAAATAAGCACAAATCAAAGTTAAATTTGGAAAAAAAAACATAATTAGTACAAATGAATAAGAATTTAATGCCCAAAAAGTCATCTAATCTGCTTTATCAGGTCTGTGCAGGTGAAGTTTGATCAGATTTGCTTGACAGTGGCGTCTCCTGGCCAACATACTAAACAAACAACCCAACATCAGATTTTTATATTGTTGATTTCTGATTGGTGCATGGAAATGCCATGGCGTCGCCTTTTTCTGCCAAGATTGAGCACAGACGAAACACAAATACAGAAAACTGCCCTTCAGATTGACACATTTCTAATCTGACGCCTCTATCAGCAGCATGACATCATTTCTCTGTGCCTTCCAAAACTGTTGAAAAATAAATCTATTTTCTCATCTTACACAGTTGGTTAAGGTTTGGTTAGGTTTAGACACAAAAACAACTTGGTTAGGGTTAGGGAAAGAGCATGCTTTGGGTTAAAATTATTACTTTGTTAAGGTTAGGGAACAATTGTGGTCATGGTTGAAAGACACCAACGTTGACTGTCGGTAGGAAGTAGATAGCAAACAGTTGACTCCGGTGTTAAAGTCTGACGTTTTGTTGACATTTTGTGGCGCTATAATAACATCACACTACTTCCTCCTTTGCTCCAAACGGACAAGAGTCTACGACCGCTAGAGGGCTTTGTCACTTGAATGTAAACAAACATTTTCGGGCATTTGCTGAAGCCACTGATGCTATAGTTTTTCTTGGGAAAACAGTCTTGAAAATTATTATGGATGCATAAACTTGATTTATGCTTGATGAAGCGTAATTACACCAGAATCATCTTCATCACCAAAACACAGTTGTTGCTGATTTGTCAGATGGCAATCAGTAGCTGGGAGGGCAGATGGGACTGTCCTCAGTCTGAGTGGGAGGAAGAGTGTGTAGGTTGACCCAGGATGGTCTGTCTTGGTGTGGGAAGTGTATTCCACATTGGTGAATGACAAATATGGTGGGAGGTATTGATCATATGTTGTGGCTCGGGCTGATGGAAAGTAATTAATGACTCTATTTGCTTTGGTAGCAAAGAGAACAATTTAGTTTGATAAAGTGACAAGCAGCAGCTATAGTAGGTGAGTCTGTGCAGAAAACGTGCTGAATTTTCACCTGAATGAGCTGCTTCTCCCTGTTTCTAGTCTTTATGCTATGCTAAGTTAACCCTCTCCTGACTGAAGCTTCATATTTAACAGACAAACATGAGAGTGGTATCGAGCTTCTCATCAAACTCTCGCCAACAAAGCGAATAAGTCTATTTCCCAAAATGATTCCTTTAAATTTTACAGCACCCACCAGTGTGTCCATTTTTAAAAACATGTTTTGTGGTCATGTGTTGTTCAAAAACCACAAAACTTTCTTCAAAATCTTTCAAGATACAAAAGTTTAAAATTTTACAAAATATTTGGGAAATTGTGTATAAAATGATGCACCAAACATTTAGAATATTTTCAATTTGCTGTAATGGCACAGCTATAAAAACACGACATCTTGGGTTTGATTATATCACTTAGTGTGAGCAAATATAGCTTCATAAAAAGGTTGGAACAGGCAGATACATCATACACATCACTGTCCTGTGAAAACTACATATTTCCAACATATCATCCTTTCAGAAACTAAGATAACAACCACCTTTTAAGCTAGATGACAAAGCGTTTTTGAGATAATATGGTGGATTTTGAAATGGTTAAGGAGCATGTAATCCTTCAATTTATGTGTCACAAAATGTGGAATTGTATGGTTTTTACTGGAGGGTGACATACTCTCATACAGTATGGAAAAAGTGTTTTGCTTCCCCTAAATATAAGGAGACGTAAGAAGAAATTTAGAGGTAAAATCAAGAGTTTCACTAGCTAAACAACATAACAGATAATATACTGAGGGGTAAATAATAGTGATGCACAGATTCAACTTTTTCTCTCCCAAATACGATAGCACAACTCGGGGTATCTGCTGATACCGAGTACTGATCCGCTACCAGTGCTCCCTTTACCCTTATGTAAGGTAACATAAGGACAGATTACTGTACCACTAAAAACTGACTTGGCAGCCCGCCATGACTGAATTAACTCATAGAAAAAGCCCTTGATTGGTATAATGACACTGACGAGAAGCTAAATTTAATGTGGATCAGTCACATCATGGCCAAAACCTGATCGACCGAACAAGGTCAGTATCGGCACCGATAACGATCGGGCATATAGTATCGGTGCATCGCTTGTAAATAAGTCCTGCATTCATTTGTGCAGTGATAATAGAATAAGTAGTTAACAAGACATTGTTAGCAAACTCATAACTTATTTATTGCTTGACATTTTTGCAGCTATCAGCACAATTTCAGGTTACACACGCTCACACGTGCTCAGACACACACATGCACACACTCACACACTCTTTTATAGCTCCTTCAGCCCTTCATGGGAGAGTCGGGTTCATCCTCTGGCCTCAGTCTGTGAAAAAAGGTCAAGCAGCAGAATAGAATGGCAATAACCCTCCCAAATGGTACTATCACACAGACATGATTGATCAATTGAATTCCATGGCAGAGAAAAATGTGGGATTAAGTAGAGTATTATACGCACAATGAGTTGAGGCATGATGTTCATTTCAAGTTCATTTCAGCTCCCTCTTGCCACCAGATCAGGCAATCAATAGGGGCCTTGCATATCATATATCACCACTCTCCCACTGAGGGGAGAACATAATCTGCCGCAAATTTAGAATGACAGATTTGTAAGGGAGCTGAAGCTTTCTGGGATCGGGGAGGAGACCTACAGACACAGCCACTGCAGCCAGGAGAGGTTGGGGGTGATGGAGAAGGGCTGGGGGAGAGACAGAGGGAGGAAAAAGGGAGGGAGGTATGCTAAGATGGTCTGTAAAGGCTTTAAAGCGTCGCACACAAGTGACAAGGGGAAAAGCTAAGGCATCCTTCTCCCAACAGTCGGGTAATCAGGTCAGGAGTCGGGAGAAAATTCCTGTGTTTGGAGAGCAGCATGATTGAACTAGACTGTACGATTTTATTCACCCTCTTGTCCTCCGCCGTTGTTTCCAAATGGAACCACACACTTGCAGAGAATGAAAGCAGTATTGAATTGTGAAAGGGAAATTGTGCATTTAAAAAAAACTGCTCTTGATTTCAGTGAGCGGCAGTAGGGTTTTGGGGAAGGAGGGGGAATAAATCCTCTGACTGGAATGAAAAGGCACTATAATGGGCTAGCTGCTGCTTTCATTAGTATACATGCTTGCCACAACATGTATATATTTGCAAGTGATGGTAATCCATCAATTACCAGAGGGTTTTTAGATCATGATGGTGTTACTACTGTGGTGGGGGGTGCAGGGAAAAGCCTGTGTGATGTAGCCAGTGGCTTACTACAGCCATTAAGGAGTGGAAAAAACCTGTACTCCATCCCTTTCTGTCCTCCTCAGATCCCCCACAGAGGTGGTACAGAAAAAACATGAGGAGAATATAAAGTGCATAGCTTGAAGTAAAGGCCAGCTTCCCAGGGTCAGTGTCTCGATTGTTGCTCTTTCTTCTTGTAGATGGTTCAGATGGTTCTGGCCCAAACAGTGATTCTCAGGGTAGTGTGGAGAGTTTACGGAAACACCTTAGGGCAGATGCCTTCACCCAGCAGCAGCTGGAAGCATTGGACCGGGTCTTTGAACGCCCCTCGTACCCTGACGTCTTCCCTACATCGGAGCATATCAAACCTGAACAGGTTAGTAGCACTGCAACTCACCACTTTTCACATACAGTTAATACACCCAAATTGTGCATGTGATGCTGAATGAAGCATAAAAAAAACACTTTTGTCACAAATATTCCCAAACCATATCCAGAAACTAAAGCTAATTAAACAAACGTCTGAGATGTCCAAGTATTGGAATACAACCAAGCATGTATAATGTTGGCGGGATCACCAGGAAAACGCCCACACATTATTGATTTTGTGATGAAAAACACATTCCTTGTATCCCCTATAATTGAGAATAACAGTAAGGCAACACAGAATTAATCAATAACTAGATTTTTCTTCATTTTTGCTGTTATTTAACTGCTGCTTCTTGCCTTTGTTGTTTATTTTCCAAGTCTGTGTCATATCTTGATGTTTATTGACTGACAGAGTCTTGAAGGCTGCCTTTATTGTAACATGTATTCATGAAATGGATGTATGAAACTGTATATTCCTGCTCCTTCCTTCTAACATTAAAAGCACACTCGCCATCCATCCTCATTTAAAAAATTAAGAGGCATTTGGGGAACAGCCACCCCCATGCCAAAACGACAGCCAAAAACCACCGCTTATTAAAAGCTCTGGGCTTATTACAATGGATAACCTTTATTTACTTTCATTATACTATTAAACAACACGAGACTATTAATTTCTCCCACCAAACTACAAGTCGGACCCATAAAGCAAAAGCAGTTGCCTAATTGAGTTCATTTTAATTTCTCTCCAATCGGAGCGAATTACGCAGGTGATAAATCAGTGGGACAGGCCTCACCTCCAGAAGAGGGCCTAATTTGCAGCTAATTACAAAACTGATTTCTACTGGAAGATCAATACCAAAACGAATTGGAAATGACTTGCAATCACAAAGAGCGTCAGGGAGAGTATTAAAAGGCAGTGGGAAAAGGGTTAGACTAAAAAAGAGGGCAAGTAAGGGAAAAAAGGAAAAAGGAGGTCAGGAACAGTCTAGAAAAATCTGGTTTAATTTAATGCAATATTAATCAGAGCACTTTCCCTTTCATGGGTGCCTCACGTTTTTTTTTCTTTTCTCTCCTCTGGAAAATGTGGCCCTATTAGCCAGTGTCTGGGTTCTGTAGCGAGGCATTAAAAACCCATTCTGGAGATGCAAAACTCAATGGATTCACCCCTCCCACACTTCTGCTAGCCATTTGGTCATCCCTTTCAGACCTATCTTTTCAGTTTCCCCCCTTCTGCCCTTTATCTGCATGATAAAATGTCTGTTTGGCGTCTGAAGCCTCCGAGAATAGAGGAAAACATCCGACATTGTGCCAGTGAACAGTTGTAGCAGACAATTAGAGTTTATCGGTGATAGTGGCAGACAAGAGCGGGGTCACGGGCGTCCCCCTGTGGGAGCGCGGCCCACTGAGCCACTCAGACTCACACTGGGCTTTGGACAAACATTGTCAACACTCAGACTCCGGAAGTCTCATCTCATTAAAAAAACCTGCTAACATCTGCCATGAGTGTTAGCGGATTTACAAAGGAAACATGACGATGAGAGACAAGCTGGGGAGAGATTATTTTTGGATTGAGTAAAAAATAAAGTTTTATTATTGAAAGGTAAATTCACCCAAATTACAAAAAGACACATTTGGTTTTTAGATTTTTAGATATCTGCCTCTGACATTTACATTCAACTGAATGGGATTTAATTTGTGGAGCTCAAAGTATTGAAACATTTACTTAAAAAACAAATTCAACAGCAACACATCTTTCCCAAAACAATGTCCCAGTTACTCTGGATAATCCTCAGACTTGGCTGTGAACAGTTTTTACTGGAACTACTTTCTACTCAGAAACAGTTGTTGATTATCCAGAGAGTAACCAGGACATTGTTTCCAGAAAGACATTCACTTATTTTTTGAATCAGATATCTTCGGCTTCATTTGTTAAATGAAAAGATAAAGTTCTGTAAAGAAGTATTGTTTTGGTATTGGTACTCAGGTAACTCAGGTATCATATGGGCACCAGTATCGAACATTTTCAAACAATACAGTCCTACCGTTGAGTTTTTTAAATTAAAACTGTCAATGTTTTTTGAAAAATTAAAGCAGCAAAAATGCACAAATTTGACTCACCTCTGTGACAGTGGGGTTGAGATGGAAGTTTCAAGAGGCAAGAAATTTCATAGGTGGACATCTCAAAATCTGGGCACATAAAACCAGAATTATCTGGATCACTTGATACTGCTAGCGCTAAAAATATGGGTGAACTAATTCTTTAACACAACATCTGAATGCACACAAGAAGCAAAAACTCAAACAGTTAAATGGTGACAAAAGGGCAAGTTGTACAAGTAATTCTATTCAGAGATAAGAGGTAATGAAATTTAAAGGTGGTTTAGATTCCAAATTTAAAGCAAAAAGCAAAAAAAAAAAAGAGAAAAAATGGTGAATGGATGTCTCTCAAACAGGGCCACATGGTGCGCCTGTAACAAAGCAGAACTGCTTTCTCCCTTGGCTGATCAGGGGTAAGACTGCAGTCAAGCACAAAGGGCCAGCTGACGCCTTGGCTTTTCACTCATCTCAAAATCCCACTTCCTCTCAGACAATACCAAAATACATTCATGATATGCTTGAACTGCCACCCTGCAGCTTGAACACACACACACACACACACACACACACACACACACACACACAATGCTCTCATACAAATTTATACTCGCACAGGCCTGTGTGGAGCACTTAATGGAGGAGGAGAAGGGAGGATTTCCATCTAGGTATTGTTTGGTTGTGTAATGATTCAACTGTCCTTTTCCCAGGCTAATGAGTACTCGCTCCCTGCCCTGAATTCCAGCCTGGACGAAGTCAAGCCCAGTTTATCCTCTAGCGCCAACCCAGACCTGGGCCCCAGTGTGTCGCAAAGCTACCCTGTAGGTAAGATCAAGTGCCATACAGTACGCCTTTATGCTGCCGAGCCACAGCTTCAGCTGAGGGGGTTTTGAACAATGTAAAAGAACAAGAAAAACAATGCTTGTGCAATTGACAAAAAAAATGAACTGTGTGAAAATAAAAGCAAACCAAAAAGTTAAGTGTGAAGACTTTTTTAATACCATTTCACTCTGAGCTGAAAAGGTGGTACGATGATGCGATAAAAGCTTAGCAGCTGTCCTCCGTCTGGTTTTTTGCTGAGCAAGCAGGGCGATAAGAGAGATTGTTGGGGGGCAAGCTGTTCAGTCACCACTGGACAAGGACCTTTGGGTGTCAGCACATCAGAACTATGACTGTGTATCAAGGTCTCACTAAAAAAGGCCACCATGCAGGACTGACTGCTTGTTGGCTGCTGTTGTGTTGCTCCTTGATTTGTTCGCTGGGAGACAGTTTGTGTGTCTCAAAGCACGAGTAATGTGCCTCGGTAAATACGCTCTGGCATTTCTGCCGCCTAACTTTAACACCATGATCATTTATTTCACCCTCCTATCTCTCTCTCTCTCTCTCTCCTTTCTCCCCCCTTGTCGTCTCCTCTCCTTGTCACAGTTAATGACTGCCTGGCTAATTGAAATATTGTTTCGTTGTTGCCGTGTTATTACCAAGAAGAAGGTTAAGTTTACTGAAAGTTTACGATGACTGTCGGGGGCCTGAGATTAATATACAGAGCTTTTATTAAAATTCATATAATTATGCAGCAGCCATCAAAGGCAACGAGTTCTGCGTGGGGGAGGACAGGGTGATTGAAAATTGCAGCGGCCCCCCTTCTCAAATGATAGCCAAGCAGTCTTATGAGAAAAGAAAGAGCTCTTTTCTCATTAATATGTGGGAGGTAGATTTCCCCTGTAAGGCAGGCCTCCTGAGAAGAAAGGTGTGTGTTTGTCCTTTGTGCACTGATGGCCCCGTAGAAAGCAGGCCTGGTTCTGCAGGCAGCTTTGTTTGCACCTGGGATATTTTAGATGGTCTCTGCAGAGAGAGGGTCTCCTTACTGCTTTACAGGTGCAAAGAGACATGTAGAAGAAGAAAGATGGGATTGTATGCATATCAGTGTGTGTGTGTGTCTCTGTGTGTGTGTGTGTGTGTGTGTGTGTGTGTGTGTGTGTATGTGTGTGTCTGCGTATGAAAAGCACATTACTTGCTTTTGTGTTAGTTAATACGTTTATTCCATGCCTTTTTCTGGTGGTAGTTCTCACTGGAGGCAGAGAAATAAAGCATGCAGAGGTCAAACTAATGGAACAAACATCACTCTGACTTCCACTTGGTAATTAGTATTTAGTTAGTGGCTCCTCTGCTTGGTTTTCCCTCAGTGCCTGCCTGTGTGGATATTAGGTGATATTCAGGTGTGTGGTCTCTCTAATGGCTGAGTATTACAGTTTACTTGCCAGCGATAAGCCTACCAGAGGAATTTTAAGCCACGCAAAAAGTAGTAAATTATCTGCAGTATTTAGGCCGAGATCCAATTTCAAATTAATTGTGTCTTTACGGGGGAAAGAACTGAAGATTATGTTCATCCTTAAAATGTTTTCGAACACCAATTAAAATGCCTGCAGTTATTGATCTTGTTGATTTTATGTCCTGGAATTTGCATAATCTATTAAAAATGAATGATTCATGAAGTGCTCATTGCCAGAGATCGGGATTCTCAACAAACTGAAAGACTTGAGAGATAGAAATCTTTTGTGTCCTCTGCTTATCCTATTAAGACTCAAAAATACCTGCAAAGCAGGCTCAAATAAGAAAGGGATTTAAGGGCATTGTGCACATCATCGAAATTCAGAGGCAAGAAGCCACTTCCATTAAAACTGTTTTTTTCTCTCTCCCTCTCCTCCACATTAATGCTGTATTACCTGCTAAATAGTCCCTCTTACCCCATAAAAACACCAAAGGGTTCCATGAATATGTGGATAGGACAATTGCATATTGTGAGGTAATTTCTATTGTTGATATGGGAAGTAATTTCTTTGATGAATTCCTTTCGAGAGATGGATTTCATCTCAAGTGCTTCTTATTCTTGTTCATTTGAACTGCTTAAAATTCAAATAGTGTGAGCCATGGGTGAATTTATGAATAGCAGAAGGAGGAGCCCAGAACTTTTTTGTGTATTTTGAGAAATAAATGAAGAGATGGCCTTGATATTGCCAATTGTCCACTATTTCTATAGAGAGTTTCTGTATTTCCTGAAATTAGTCAGAGCCCACCTGTTTTTTTGATGGTGGTTCAGACTTAAGAGCCATCTTCGAGCGCTGAGCGGATTCCCATGAGCACTCAGTGGGAGTTTTACACATCTCCACTCACTGAAGACTCTTTAAACATATTCCCTGCTGGGTCTGTTAATGGAGGCCTCCAAAGGCTTAATGCCCCTGCGTCAATGACACTTCTCCTCCTCAGGCTGCTGCTTCTGTACACTCCTTTGTCAGCTCTCTAAACAAAACTTCAACCAGCAAACACAACTATCCACACTTAACATTCAATTAAGGTGAGTGAGTGCTCTCAGGGAACGACACAGAAAGTATCAAGACCTGCCGTTGTCCAGTGAGCAGCGAGCAAAGATCAGACAGCGAACCTGCCGTCAGTGATGTGTGGCCTCATGACAAACCGCTCGCCTGTCTCCCCACAGGGGGAAACGCAGGCCCA
Organism: Siniperca chuatsi; assembly: GCF_020085105.1. NCBI lineage: Eukaryota > Metazoa > Chordata > Actinopteri > Centrarchiformes > Sinipercidae > Siniperca > Siniperca chuatsi. Next base: position 9,618,102 of record NC_058061.1, read on the forward strand.
GGCTCCGAAATTAATGCTTATTTCGTCTTTACAAAAGCAAACTAACCTTTGAGCACACATTTGATAATGAATGACTTTCAGCCGGTGTTTGGGGAATTAAAGCAATTTGGCTCTCCAAACATTCTTTACTTAGTTGTAATTAATTAGGGTGCTGAGATTTTTTGGCTTGTGATAAATTGCCCCATTCTGCATATAGCCTAGAAAATGGAGGTCAAAGATTTTTGGTTGTTGTTGTAGCAAACATGAAGGTGTCCCTGTCATGCTAAATTTAATACTCTTGCAAGCAAAAGAGTCATTCACAAATGACTTTGTTCCTGTGCCAAATAGAGAGGTCACCCTGCTTTTCTGTTTGTGTTTTAAGATACTGAGTTGATGTTCATGCAAAAACTGAGCATAACGTTTCTTGTCACGTTGTTGTGGGTTGAGATGAAAACCCATGAATCTTTGTCTTCTCACAGTATAATCAAGGGTTGACAAAACATTTATTTTCAGTGGTAAAATAGTTGAAACTGTATGTTTTCAGTCACTCTGTGTAGTTCAAATCAGGAAAATTAACAGCAGTACTTAACGCTGTCATTTGTTCTCATTTTGTACCTTTTTGTCAAATACCTGCAAAGGCACAAGACAAACAGTCTTGTCTGTAAAAATCAGATATTTCAAGGCACACTAAAAGCATCAAATACTGTATTCCCAGCTCATCAGTGACTGTTACAAGCCACTTCTCAAATTAAGACAGAAATCAACAGGCTTTTGTAACAGCAAACCAAAAAATCTTTCAATTGATTTTCGCAGGGAAAGAAAAAGAGGGCAGAGGAAAATAAATAGCTTGATTTGCTGGCGTTCAATCTAAGGGGACTGTCAGAGGAAGCAGACAATATAAAGAAGCCCATCTTTTAATGAGAATCTGGACACACATCTCTGTTGTAAAAACAACAAAGGCTAGGAAGCAGCTAATGAGGCTATCATTGCTGTACAGAGAGTTCTCCGAACCGGCGCCTCTCTGAAAGAGGGCTTTAAAGCGGACATAAAGCAACAGTCACAGAGCTGCTGGCAGTCACTGCCAACTGTATCCTGGAATATACAAAAACAGGATTCAGCAGAGGCTGTGATTATTATTATCAGTGTCAACATGTGATGAAAAAGACTGAAGTTGATGGCAAACATTCAGCATACATAGACTGACGTTCACATTTATTCACTGATTTCTTACTGGGTAATGCAAACCATTTAAAAAACATGTTCTTCACATCTCCAATCTTTTGCATTCGTATATTTGCATATTAAAACAATAACTTGTTCTTTTACTAAAATACATGGATGATTTTCACTCATCTCCTTCAAAAATTAAGCAAAAAATCACCACAATGTGTTTTATTGTTGCTATTTAAGGTAAGAATAAAGATTAAGGAAGGTTAAGTTGAAAGTATTGATGCCCTGATCGATATACATGATCGGTATAAGGACTAACATTGATCAGGTTATCGGTAGTGACTAACTCCCATTAAATACAGTTTCTTAGCCATTTACTGATGTTATAAAATTGTAGAAATGCAATTTTATAAACCTTCTAGAACAATATCATTAAAATCATTTGCACAAACATTAATGGACTTTGGTGTATGAGAGTGTCCATGTATAGTTAAGAAGTGATGCACTGATAGCTCCTCAAAATTGATCAGTTTCACCAGTGAAACAAACAAAAACACAGCATTGATATCGGATCAATGTTGGCCAGTGTGAATTGGAATCACTATCTGAAGAGGAAAAGTAGAGGGAAAAGTGTAATTGGTTCATCCCTAGTTACAATAAAGCAACTTTCTAGGCAGTTTTGCCACATTTTAAAGAAATTAAACTAGATGCTTCCCTTGAGACTGTACAGTAAAGGCAGGGATCCTGTTCTCATTATGTATTTCATCTCTTTGAAGCAAGCTAATGAAAAGATAAGAGTATTTATTGTTATTAAACATGTATGGCAGCTGTAGCTGCTGCAATAATAATGAAGAAAAGATTGGGTCAGTATTTGCTGAGACAGTTAGACAATAGTTACCAATGTCTACATGCACACACACACACACACACACACACACACACACACACACACACAATGGCCTCACCCCTGCTGGACCCCCCACCTACAGTACTCCCATGGCTCCCTTTGACTTATGTGCACTGGCTTGTGGATAACTAATTCTTATTATAAATGAAAGGTCCAGTATGACCTCACTCTTCTCTGTAAAGCTCTCTAACTCTGCAGCCCTCGAGTCTCAGCGCTTTAACCAAAAGACTCATCTCACCCGGCTTCATACAATACAGCCATCAGTGCTGAGATTTGCTAATAATAGAGAGCAGTTGTTCAACATGAGACTGAATCGTTTCTTTATCATCCAATTCATGATCACAAATGGAAAAGTAAATTTTTTTTGGCATTTGTTTTAAATGTCCAAAGACAGCCCATAACAACTCCTAGGACTCTATGCCAACAGTGTGGTATTTTCATTAAGAGACAGGTGTATTTTCTGAGATCATACAACATGTTTTGTGTATAAAATCTTTATCTGCAAAGTAACGAGTTACTATAGCTGTAAAATAGATTTAGCTAGTACCATATTTCAGAAACGTATTGGAATAGAAGTAGTAAATTAAAAGTACCTCAAAACTAGTACTGTACTTGAATAAATGCACAATTGCTTTCGGCCACAAAATCAGTCACTAATTCGATGGACCAACTGCTAAAAGTGTGACATGACAACAGAAAACAAGTCGTGTCGCTCTAATTTCAGTATTTTTACTATGTTTGTAAATGATTTTATAGTCCAAGATTAGTGTAGTAGCACAATATGAATTTTCTTATTGGCTGGATTTTCCCTTTGATGTGTTTACCTTTATGTCTGTGTCGGGATATAATGTATGTATGTATGTATGTATGTATGTATGTATGTATGTATGTATGTGGCAAATGTAGAAAGTCACATGGGCGACTGTCTCTCTGGCATTGCCTCTTTATGCATCCCCCCTCCATTTACGAAAAAAAAAGTCTGTCATCCATCCATCATCACCCTACATTAAGAAAGAGCCATACAAGGCTTCCAAGGATCCTTCTACCCTCCAGGCCTGCCACCCTGCCTCTTCAACAGATTTACCAGCCGTTTCACTCCCCGGCCCCTGTGGCCCCCACTGCAGCCAGTATGCCTGCCAGTCTGTAGTAGCAGGTACTTCAGTACCCAGAGGGCTAATTTGCTCACCCTCAATTAAACAAATAAGTTGCTCATGATATTGCACATGTATGAATTGGATTTTTAAGTCAATACCTGAATCTGCCTGTGGTTTATGCTCTCATTAGCGATGCTAATTGGCAGCACTATTCAGTTTTCAATATTCAGACAGATGAATGTGTTTTGTATTGTTTTTGGAGGTAAAGTGTTGCAACAGAGTTGTATTCTCAGCTGATTTTTTTTTGTCCTATTATGTAATATATATATCTTTGCATATCCCAGAGATGTGTCAAACACTTTAAACTGAGACCTTCTAGGTGTGGTGCCGTCTACCGAAACAAAAAAATGTGAGTTTTCTCTACCAGGTGCATAAATGTTATATCTTCATTTTAATTCAACTTCCTTTATTTAACCAGGTAAAAGTTTAAAAGAGAGACATGGCCAAGAGGGCAGCATAAAACTATTGTTACAACAACAAACAGACTGCAAACAAAAGACAACTGCAAAACTACAGAAGAGTTTAAACATTATCCAGTAAAGATGAATAAACATGTATAATTTTCCAAAACAAAATAAAATAAAGTAGGAACAATACATTTAAAAGCAAAACCATCCTGATCTTGTAATGTATGTCATGAAAAATTTTAAATGACTTCTGTCTACACTGATGTTAAAGGATGCAAAAAGTATCTCAACAATTAAAAACAAACAAAAGGTAGTTAGGAAGTCGAGAGTTTCCTTGGACTTTGGTTGTAAAGGCAACAACATGGACAACAGTTGTCTTGTGGTGTTACAGTGCATTTTGTCCACTAGTTCCTCATTAAAGCTCCATTGGGAGATGATTTCCCCTTTGAGTCCAAGTGGCCCTCACTGCTGACAATATAACTGCGGCCTCTCCTACCCTGGCCCCTGTGCAGATTGGGGTTACGTGCCGTTGTCCAAACGTCCCCGTGGCTAGCGAGGACAACCCAACCGTCACTCTCAATTACAGAGCTGAATATCTTCAGCCGGATGGGTGACGCTCTGCAGAGGGGCCAGGGTGCTCGGACTTTACAGCCACAGAGGGAAAGAGAGGAGCCTTATGGGATTCAGTAAAGAGGGGGCATATTTATGCAACCAGTATTCAGTTGCCTCAAAGCAGCAGAAGGTGTTCTCTTGTTTTTAACTGACTTGTTAGGGAGGCGCACTGATGCCTTCTGGTGTTTAGTGACAGGTTTAAATGACACTGTTCTTTGAAATGTTTGACCCAAACTACAGTGAAAATCGAGTTGTTGTGATGACTGACTTGCGGTGGTGGTGATGAGGCATGATGTCTATAGTAACATCATATTTTTGTCTGTCAAAAGTGATGAAATGGCTGTGTTATATAATTACAGTAGCTGGTTTACATTTTGAAACTGAACACTAAAAGCAAAGATAGAAAGTAACTAAGCACATTTAGTATTTCCATTTTATGTTACATTATACTTCACTATACTCATACTACATTTCAGAGGGAAACATTGTACTTTTCACTTCATTACTTTTATTTGACAGCTATAGTTCTTTACTTGTATTTAAATATGAAATATAAAATCAGTAAAATATGATGAATTTGTGTAGATTTAACTAACCAACAGTATATATAGAAGGTCAAATGAGCTCCACCTGCTACATTATTAAATTATTGCTCACACATTAATGCATCAGTAATACTATTCTAATACTATAATAAATAAATAATAATAAATCTAATAATACTCTGAACATTAACACTCTGAAACAGGCCCATCTGCATAATGAGTACTTTTGATATTTACAGTAAGTGCATTTTGATGATAATACTTAACTGAATGCAGGACTTTAACATGTAATAGAGTTTTTTTGCAATTCTTTATTGCTACTTTTAATTAAGGCTCTGAATACTTCTTCCACTACAGTATATTACATCCAAATTTTTAATTTTAATGCAGAGCTTCCAGTTTTGAATCAGAAAAAGTGCCAAAATCTCAGTAAAATAATCTATTTCTCCAGGTCAAAAATTAAAACTGGAAATCATTATGTGTTTTTGTGTTGTTTTATTTTTTCTCTCCAGGTCGAGATATGGCCAACACAACCTTACCTGGGTATCCCCCTCACGTTCCCCCCACAGGCCAGGGCAGCTACCCAACCTCCACGCTCGCTGGAATGGTTCCTGGTGAGTGAGAGATGACATTAGTGCTTCATATTGTCATTAGGGTCTATTTAACAGGTGGCATTGCCCTCAAAATGAACAGGTGTAGAAGCTATAGTAGCACTTTAAGATACTTTAGCGTCAAATTACGCAGAAAGGCAATAAATATTGACCTGCAGAGTAAGAGGCACACACACCCTTATATTAGCTCTGTGTGTATGATTGGATTAGACAGGCTGAATAAGTGATTAGAGACAGGGAAGAGGACAGTCTCTCTCTCTCTTTCTTCCTGCTTTCCTCTCTCCCTTATTGGCTCATTATCTCCCCGCGTGGCCGTTTGCACCAGTCGTCGATAAACAGCACTACCAGCCCTCCCCAGCCTCTGCGCTCCAGAGCATATCCCTTTCCCCTCCTCTACTTAACCTGCAGTTCAGGTTCACAGCAAACAGTTAAGGGTCAAAAGGCAGAGGCATGGGAGCCTGGTAAATATTCAAATCACTGTCTCTCTGAGGAGGTCAGACTTGTGTTTCACTGCCAGGAATAGAGCAGGGATGCTGTTTGGTGCTGGGCTTATACGCTTCTTCAGTTCCAGTATCACCACACACATTTTCACCAAAACACAGCCGGCATTTTGCTTTGATGTGATTAAACCACATGGATGGGGAAACCAGTGGTGTGTGTCCTGTGTTAGCATATAATTTACCAATCACACAACCCATCACAGGCTCTGGCTGTTTCTCTTTTCTCCTTTATGAAGGGCTGCCATGACGTGTTTCCTTATCTCCTCAGCCAAGAAGGTTATATTTACTGTCCCATGTGTTTTTCTGTTAGCAGGTAATCTTTAAAACAAACAAACTTGCAAACACATTTCATTGAAACTTGAAAGGTCATGGAACAAAGAACAAGTGCTTTTGTAAATGCTTTTAAAGGATTTCGTAAAGTGACAGTTGACCAAAATTATAAATATACATATTTCTTCTTAACTATAGTGGTAACTTGCAGTGCAGATAGTTTTATTTGTCCAGATTATAAAATATCCATCTCTTATATTTCTGCCACCTCAGTACAATGAACGTGAATATAATTTTGTTTGTGGTGTTCAAGACAGAAATGTTTTTTGTGATTCGGGTGAACTGGCCCTTGCAAGATACAGCATTTTCAATCACTTTTGCTAATTTCCTATGTATTACTACATTACTTGAAAATAAAATCTGCCAGATGTATCCCATTATGCTTTACAGCTATGTGTATTTTGATGCAGATCTGTTTTCTAAACATTTTCTATTGTTAAAATAATTAATTTAGTTTAGCCTTTCAATCTAAATAAACTTTGACACACAGTAGGCATGCACTCTTTAAGAGCTTTGTAGTTTTTCTTTCTGCTTCTATTATGAAAAGCTATTTTGAAAATGTAGACTTTACATTTTTTGACATACTTCTGCACACAGTTGAGTCCATTTAACAGCTACCAGTAAAAACAAAGGGAGATGTGTAAATCATGTTGGTGGAAAAGCATCAAGTCAAACATACTTTTACTTTCCATTTGTTCTTATGTGGCACAAAGCAAAAGATGAGGACCTTAATCCCATGGCTTGTGGTTTTGTGTTACAACCCATTCATCCTATACACAACCACTAAGATTTAGTGACAGGCGCAAAACACTGTTAAAGCAAAGCCATTTCTCACCAGCTTCATATAAAAATCTAGCCTTTATTGTCTCATAAAAGAAAGAAGCGTGTTGAACCAACAGCAGTGCCTTACTGACATGCTCCAAGTTACTTCCCCAGAAATGAAATTCTGTTGAACCAAACACCAGAGCTCAGACCGGAGGGGGTTCAGATTGGAGATGTTAAAATTCCTCCAAGAAAGGCTGCAGGATTTATTGCAGCATATCAAAAATGTATGCATGAAACTGTTTATTACCACTCTGTATTTATTAGGCCAGTTTGGAATATACTGGAGGAAGAAGAATGGGTAGATATCCATAAATGGGACAGGGAAAGCCTCCTTCAGTGTCACATCCTGTATTGTTCAGTGTTGCATAACTTAAGTGAAATGAAAAAGAAATAAATTACTTGCTTGACTGGTCGCACAACGATGACTATCATTTTCCCCCTCAAATTGCATCCTGTTTTGAATGACGAGAAATGACTGCATGTGAAGGGGTAATGGTTTGATGCATTGAAATGCTAATTGATTTGTTGTTTTGTTTTGCAGGGAGTGAGTTTTCGGGGAACCCCTACAGTCATCCACAGTACACAACCTACAATGAAGCCTGGCGATTCAGCAACCCAGCATTACTAAGTGAGTAGAGTGAGAAACAGAATGAGAACGATTAATTGACCGTTCACTAAACCCCTCCCCTGAACAGTGATTGTCCAATTGTAGCCTTAGCAACCGTAACTAGGCACGGCAGGCTTAGGATATTAAGCTTTGGGTTTCTCCACATGCCTAAGCGTGTGCATGCAAGTGTGCATGGGGCTGTAATAAAAGCGAAACTCTGCCTTTAAAGAGTTTGGAGGGTGGTACACAAGAGGAAAAGTGTAAGGAATGAAGTGTGTGTTTATCTGCTCTGTCCTGAGCTGCAATCGTTAGCATGTCCTGTTAACTAGCTTACTATTTACAGCAGTAACCGAGCATTACTTGTAAAACCAGACGCACATCATTAACTAACTGCATTATTATGTGGGGTTACAGGTTACCAAAAAAATGAAATCCCTGTCATGACTAGCAGACCAATTGTGTGAAAGCTGGTCCTGGATGCTATCAGGGTTGAGGCTAACATTAGGGGCTCTGTTCTTCTTTTGATTAAAAGTAAAAACATACTGTTTTGAACTGTTTGTTCTGAAAATACAGTAATTATAATTATAATTACATTTTTCCTATACTTATAATACTAAGCTAACTAGCTCTGCACACTGCAATACAAGAACAATGCTGTTTCTTTAATCAATTGGTGAGGATGCTAACTTTTTGCCTGGGACATGTAGCTTTAGCCTCAGTCTTTTAGCCCACCATCATTTATGTAGCCATCAAGTGCATATTTAAGACCACTATTACAAGATTCTCATCTTAAAATGACTCAACTCGAAACATTAAAAAGTCAGCTGGAGATGACCAAGTCATGGACCTAACTAGCTAGCTAACAGCTACAGCTGATACAATCTGCTGGCAAATGTTGTAATTTCAGCTAGAAATGAGAAACCTTCTGTCTCTAGGACCCATTGTTTCAAAAATTATAAAAAATTAGAGTGGTAAATCTGCCTCCGTCGTCATTGTAAACATGAAGCATTATATACTGTGCAAGAACGGAAAGTTTGACAGGCATAGCAACAGTAACTAAGGGGATAGGGCTGAGGGAACGGTCAATTAACCATAAACATTTTAAGAAAAAGAGCTTTTCAGTATGAAATAATGTGTAAAACAGCAGCATAACAATTAAACTTATAATAATGATAATACATTTGGTAAATGGCAGTAAAAACTGTATTTGTTGTTGTTTCAAATGGTTCGTTCTTCTGTTAACTTTCAGGTTCCCCTTATTATTATAGTGCCGCATCGAGAGGCTCCGCCCCTCCCACTGCTGCCACTGCCTATGACCGTCACTAGTTACCATGGAAACCAAATCAACCTGCAGGACCATGGCCTTAGCCTCCATATTGCCCCGGTGTGAGCGGCATGGTCCACTGGACACTGAGCAACTGCGCATAAAATGTTCCCGGCTCACACAATGAGAAACTTAACGGTTTTTGGGACTCCAGACGACTTCTCTCCTCTCTCCTCGCAGCTTTTTTGGACACTCAAAGCCAAAAAAAAATCTACAAGACATCACCAGAGACACTGAAAGTTGCTACACACACACGATGAAAACTGGGGCTCATTGCAGTGGTTTAAAAAAAAAAATGAAAAAAAGAAAAAGACTGAAAACTAAAATATCAGACTTTATTTTCCCCATGTAGCAGTGTCACGGTTTCATCCTATCGTGGATCAATACTGTACATTCCTTTTCTTGGCGGCTCTCAGCAGGGACGCTGTCCGGAGCTTAAAATGTAGCAGCAGCCTTTTTTCCTTTTTCCATTCGTCTCCCTCTCGATTCAGATGGCAGCGCAGTGAGATCAGAGGAGATTAGCAGCAGCACATACAGGCTGTGGCAGGCTAACGTTGTTTTTTTATCCATCTGAACAGTCACCGACCAAACATCCAGCATGAGTAAATCGACCGCTTTTGATGCCATGAGAAGATTAGGACATGTTCTCTGTGATACACAATCAAGATGTAAAAATGAAAATGAAATAAATAAAGAAACATCCGTTTGAAAATAGAGGGAGCCATGACAATATATCACCATGGCCCGCTATTTGCAAGATTTCAAGAAACTAGTAAATATATTCTTAAAATAATTTTTTTATTTCATTTTTATAATTCGTAATGACTAAACTGCTGACTGCTTGGCTAGTGTTTTACTATTTCTTATTTGTCAGGATACAAGAGGTCATCAGGCAAAACCCTTTGTGTTTTGTTTTTTGTTAATTTTGCACTATTTTGGAGGTTTGCAACACTGGAGCGTTATTATGCAGAAAAATTATGATGCATATTTGCTTTATTTCATGAAACTTGACTGTAAGTCTAATAAGTCTCAGTCTGAAAAGGCACTTACAGTTTCACAGTTTTTCCTGTAATTCAAGGCCCATCATGTCACTGCCTTGACCTGCACTACTATGTTCTCACAGCTTACATTTTTATTTAAATTTATTAAGTCTTTGGCATTCAACCACAGAAAAGGATATAACAGCCATCCCAAGTCAAACCAGTATCATCATCTATCTAGTTTGATGCCAGAAGCGTCCAGATTCACTCTGATTGGATGATTCTGACGACTCCAATGACGTCAAAAAGCAGCACGGCGGTTTCAGCTAAATGCCTTAAACATGTTCCCTCCTAACTTCAGCTCCCTCACATGTTGCAGGCCAAGTTATTTCTTTGAATCAAGCTGGAATGATGGTTTTCTCATCTGTCAAGTGAATGTATTTGCATTTGCCAAAGACTTAGTTCATGTTAATGTTTATTTACAGGTCGCCTATATGCATCATGAGAGCAGTATTATTATTAGGAAAAACCCACGTTGTTCATGAGGAAAAGTATATGTATAAATTCTATGCAGTGCAGAGATGGTCATCATATGCATATTCAGCTGTAAACCTAAAGGTAGGTGGAGTTTATTTAATTATGTTATTTACAAATTGTTCATTTTGTAGAAGGATTTTTTGTGTGTGATGTGAAGACACTTCTCTGTAAATACAGTAAGAAAAAATGTCTTTCATGTTCATGGGTATTATCACTTTCATTATGCTGGTCTCACTTGTACAATAATAAAAGTGTCTGAAATCTTTTACGCAAAAGGGGCTTCATGGTGTTTTTGACTATCTGGAGTAGCGCTGAAACGATTATTTGATAGGAAAAAGAATAATCGACAACATTTCTGATAACTGATTAATCATTTAAGTTATCTATTAAGAAAAAAATGCCAAAAATGTACTGTTTTGAGTTTCTCATATGTGGATTTGCTGCTTTTCTCCGTTTTATATCATTGTAAATTTAATATGTTTGGTTTTGGACTGTAGCAAGTTAATATGAAAAATCAACAGATGAAAATAATCCTTATTTGTGGCCCTAATTTGGACTCAAATGCTTTAATTTTAATAACAAAACTCAAACAAATGGGCCTCAGAAATCCTGTTTGTTAAATTTTAGCCCTTGAAATGCAAAAAGCACTTATCATAAGCTTGATTTGGACTGATCTGTCAATACAGTGATATTAAGTTAGGTTAAGGGTGACACTTTATTTAAACCCCTAGTATATATCACTTAATACATGGTTTTTAACACCAATGGTGGAATGTAACTAAATAAATTTACTCATATACTGTATTTAAGTGCAATTTTCAGGTATTTGTACTTTACTTGAGTATTTCCATATTGGAAATCTAAATTGCTGCTTTATAATTCCACTTCAGTACATTTCAGAGAGAAATATTGTACTTTTTACTTCACTACATTTATTTGACAATTAAAGTTACTTTGTAGAAAAACACAAAAGAGACACTTTTATGTGTAATATTTTTATAGTGCTATATTACTACTTTTACTTTAGTAAAGGATCTGAATACTTCTTCCACAACTGTATAATACACTATAATGTAGTTGTAAGCAAACATAAGGACATTTTTAAGTATAATGTATTAGAACCTTGAATTTTGACTTAAGCATCTGTAACTGGTATATAAACAGTGAATGATTGATAACACAGTATAATATAGCTGTGATCATATTTAATGATTCCACACAATAAACATGCTTACACTTGTTTAATGATTATTAACTTTAATGGGTTTAAAAATGGTGAGCATGAAAGTCATTTTTGACTTCGGAAATAGTAGTTCAACAAAAAAGTCTCAACTCATGGTTCACTTACCACTGTAGATTTCTCCTGGAGCTTTCAGCTGCATCTCATGGCATCCAGCAGCAGATGGAGTTTGCTCAGTTGTCTTGGAGCGTGACAAAGTATTTATTAAAAAATAAATACTTTGTTGATAAACGCAATTATTGTAATATTATTTTCAAATATAACATATTTACTTCATTATTCATATTCATGTAAAATTATTACAGTCATTCATTATTTGTTTATACACCCATTATTGATGCTTGATAAGAGAAGTAATAATTGTTTTTGGCATTTAAGATTATATTGATGTTTTGAAGAATTGGTTGGTACGTGGCAGTAAGAAGACCTCATTTCAGGGTTACAGGAGTTCACACTATTACAAGATATGGTGTAGGAAATAAAAGATTTTAAATAAATAGCACATACAGAAGTGAGAGACTCAGTTTTATGTAGGTTTTTTATATAGGTCCAGAAAAGGTCCCTGGAGGAAGTCCCATCTTCCGAACTACCTTTTAATCTATTGAGGATGCAGTTTGCATACCATTGCATTTACTCAATCTTTCAAATCTGGAAATTTTGCTTTTGTCCAATGTCTCAAAATTATTTTGGAGGCTGTAATCATACCCACCATAATAACTGAAAATGCACATTTTGATATATTTGGTATCTGAGATCCTTTCCCCAATAAAAATGAAACAGGAGTCAAATCAAAGGGATTGTTGAACGAAACCAATGACACCGGACTTCCATAACTTTGAACCAGAATGGTCTCACTATAGGAAAGATCCCACTTCCATTCTGCAGAAGTTATAATTGTTGACAAATAGATTAAAATGTCCTTATTATTGCTTAAAACTACATTATAGTGTGTAAAGAGTATATTACATGTTTACATACTGCTTATAAATGCTAAACAATGGGTTAAAATAAAGTGTTGATGACAAATAACTTATATTCTGGGAGCTGATGGGTAAAAACAACAACCAAAAAAAACAATACCACAATGAATTCAGGTACCTAACGAGACTATTTTGAGATGAATGTTTTTACTTTTCAGGTATAAGGATCACATGGTGCACGGGTGCTACAGTGAGAATGCCTCTAAATGTTTTCTCCATGATTTGGATCACTGAGCAGCACATAAAGTGTTTAACCTCTCCTCGCTTTGTAAAGCTGAATTAATTTTTCTAGCAGTGTGCCTGAATTCAATTTGTGCTAAGTTGCAGGGAGAGGTTTATGCATGAAATCCCTTTTAGAGCTTATATTCACTCTTTCTTCGCTCCGTAATCCCTCCGCCACCACCGCCTTGTATGACTTAGTTATATCATTATTGATTTACAACAAGTGGACACTGTCCTGATGAGCACTGTGCGATTTGCAAAGGATTTGGGCTGTGGGAGCACTTGATAAAGCAGCATGAACATTTGAAATTATGTCAGAAAGAATGGGAATATATAATATAGTTGTTGAGCTTTTCAGTTGTTAATTCAGACATCAATTTCTTGGTCCAGACACAATTTTCAATCTTGTTTTAATGGCGAAAAAGTGAGTTTTACTCTCTGATCCTGCATGGACAGCAGTGATATGATATTAAATGAAAATATTATGAAGTTTATTAGGTACAATACTCAATTTCCATCCTCCTATTGCATATTTTCCTCCAAATTTCAGCATTGTAAAAAGAGAAAATAAGATCCTCTAAAACATACTGAGATGAGGTGTTTTTTTTGTGCACTCTGATGCATCTGGGTCTACAAGGAGCAACCCCCTTTTTGCTTTGTAATTCAATTTCTCTGCCTGTTGTTTATTTCATAGCTCCCCTGTGAAGCATCAAAACCTGATGTTCTGTCAGCCCCTAACTGTCGTATATGTTTGTCATTCACAGCCCTTGTTAAAGGAGGAGGGGGAAAAAAGGAGCTTGACTCTTTCCTCTCCCCAGCTGAGAATTCCCAGAAGCAGAATTATTCTATTTAGATGGAAAGTTTTTTGTCACTTTCCTGTCCAAATTGGCATATCTGGCTCTCTCCTCCGAAACCAATAAACTGTGAACCTGGATGTATCTGTCAATCAAGCTCAAATTGACTGCAGCATGCCAGATGACAACAGCATCCTCTGGAATATATATATAAGAGCGGTGGGATGATCTGATTGGCTCTAATCAGCACCTGTCACTGTCTCTGCTCATCAAACACTCAGTTAATAATAAAAAAAAAATCATCAGTAAAAGCACAAGAATGAGATTTGTTGTGTCAGATTGACAAAATCTAAGTGTAAGCATATATATAAAATATATATATACAAAAAAGTAAAAGTTCAACTTTTAAAAAGATATTTATTCAGATCAAAAACTAGTTCAGTAATCAAGATAATGCATGAGTGCTGAAATCTTGATTTACTGCACATTTTCTACATAAAACAGGCCGCTCTGCAGCTATGATTTTTAATTCATCTTTTTATACTCAACTTTTTGCTCCATATCTTACTGTGACATTAATGTTATTACTCCACATTGGATAAGCAGTAATTATCTTAATGTGCAGACCTCATTCTGTAGATTGCTCCAGAGGAAGTTGAATTATTATGACTAAAAGTCACACAAGACAAAAGCATGTACATATGGAACAATTGATCTTGAAAATTTATGATCCCTTAAATACTGTTCATCATTATTTTCAAAATAAGAAACAGGTTGGAGCTCTTCATGTGGTAGGATGTGTATTAAAATACAGTTTTGGCAGTAATAGGAAACCCTTCTATTTCTATTATAAAAGTGAACAGTGAACCTCATCATGCATAACTTCAAACCACAGTGTCAGATCTAACTGTTGACCTTTTCGAGCTGCTCCGCACTAATACATGCTGACTGAACACTCTCTCTGTGCAATTTACAGTGGTTCTATGAATATGCCGCAGCAACTGAATTATAATTTGGTTACTGGGTTGTCAAATGTACAATAAATCCTCAGGATGTTATCATTTGCAGTGACACCAAGACGAGGGGGGCTGTAGAGAAAATATGAAAATGCATTTCACGTCTTTATATCTGAGCACTGGTTTGGACGTTATGAAAAGAGGGAATGGATCTGCTGCTTTATGTGCTGTATCTAATTGGATATGGCAATATATAATACGATTCTCCAGTATCCATCAATTCCTGTGTTAGACCTGTTTGTATGGCCGTGTCACTGGGGCAGCCTAGCTTGTTATGATGCCTGAGCAGCAATTATGAGGTAATTTTTGACTCTTGCTGTGTGAGGCCATCCAGAGGATACTTGAGGGGAGGTTCCTAATGAGTGAGCATTGATTGATTGGACATAATAAGTGCCCTGCTTGACTGAAAGCAAGTGTGAGAAAAGGGGGAGGGGGGACAGCAGGGTTTGGGTGACCAGCGATTAGATCTGTTATATCTGCATATAGGTGAACGCCAAAACAAGGTTAGCTGCCTGGCTGGCTAAGCCCAGCGCCAAACCTCATTTACCCTTCACCAGTAAATAATTACCCTAATGGCTATTTTGTGATACATGATGCAATTAAAGCCTAATGCAATGCACCTCTCTTAGTGAACGTGTCAGGTCCCACACTGGTGGTCCTGGGCTAACGGGGCTTGCTACCTGACTGGCCAGTAATGGGGATATCCTCCAAAGCAGACAGGAGAGCTCCCTAATCAGCTGGATCTGTCAGCCAGGCGTGTTTGTTTGCAACCGGGAGAGCTGGGAAATATTCAGAGAGAAGTGAGGGGGGAAAGCAGAATTTGATGCAGGCTATTCCTGTTAGCAGAAGAGGGAATAATAGAAGGAGGTAGAAGAGAGGGCAGAATCATCAACCCCCATCCTTTCCCCCCTATAACCCCAGCTTCTCCTACTGCTCCCCTCACCCTCGCCTCCCACCACCACCACCACCACACTCCCAACACCCCAGTCACTGTCAGGCCAAACACATGATGAATTGCCCTGTCAACAGAATTCATTCAGGGACCAATTAATTCAGCAGAAATGAACTAGAGCCATCAGTCGCTGAAAAACTCAGAGCAAAGAGAGCAAAGTAGCTCTCTTTGGAAGAAAGAGAGACAGTGTGTGTGTGTGAGGGAGAGGGAGAGAGGGAGAATGAGAAAGAGGGTGCCAAGGGAGTGCAGTGGAAGTTAGCCTGACAGGAATTGGTCATTTAATGCTTTAGCGCACTGGAGACAGCCCCTGTCATAGAGGAAGCCATGACAGGACTCCCCTGGTACTTTATTTATTAATTATCCAGAGCAGCAAGGGGCATTTAACTGTCTCACTCCAGGCCTGTCAACTCGACTTCTTGTCATTTTCTCTCCATAAACAGGTCCTTTAGAAACAAACCCCGAATCAAAGCAAGAGAAAATGTAATTATTCACAGAGCAGACAAATATTGTTGCTGTTGCATTCAGAAAAAAAACAAAATTCAATTGTCATGCTCAGAGTTGCTCAGAAGTGTGATCCCACTTTGAAAATTTAAACACTTGATAGTCATCAAGGAAACAATATGTGGCCTTGTGTTGTGTCAGCTGATCAGCTGTCAGCAGTGGAAGTGCTCCAGCAAGTCAGGTCACTCTCACGACCTCTTGACACGAACACAACACAAACATAAACACCCCTCGAAGAACGCAAACTCCTGTTAGAAAAATACATCTAACACAATGTTTCCCAACGTTGTTTTTTGCTTTTGACCCCTTAATACAAAGCAATACGTCCTTGTGGCCCATGCATGTGTACAAGTTATGAGCAGGTCAGTCAAAGGGCGATTTTCTCTTCTCAGACTGTTTCACTTTTTAGAGACCCGGAGAGATAAAACTGTACAGTATTTCACAAAAAAAGAAAAGATTGGAGAAACGTCTGACAAATAAAAATGTTTTTTTCTTATTTTCTATCAGCTGGTGATCAGACCCTTTAGATTCATGAATTGAATGTCAAATAATGTAGCAAACAGAAATACCAGTTTGCTTTTGAAGTTTTTAAGTGTTTTATATTACAGTACTTCACTGTAAATTCACCTTTCAAACTCCAGAAATATCCTATATTTACAGACTTTGTTATCAGTGATAACCTTTACTTTAGTTGCAGTTTATCAACTAAAAACTGCTCAAGTAACCAGCAGTAACCAGTGAGTTTTTAGTTCATATGGCAGAGCAATCACCTTTCATTAAAGGGACATTAATTCCCAAATCATAACATCACAACAATACAGTGCGGGCAAACAAATGGTGTTGTAAAGTAGACTGAGAAAATAAGGACATTTTTTAACATGATGATGAGCTTAATACGAAATCTACTGATCTATTGGACAATAGATATTTTTTAGGGTAATACAAAGTGTTTTTTATTTGTGAGAGAGATGTTAAATAGTTTGCAATGGTAGACACTTGTGGCCTTTAGGATCAAAGATGGTAAAAATTGGACATCACATAATTGTCCTGCATGTATGTCACTTGTACTTTCTTTTTTATTTCAACATCAACTAAGGGACTCTTTAAAAGTCCCCTTCACCTCACTGTTCAGTTCAGCCATTTACTTTTCCAATGATTTCCTTTCTTTCACATCATCTCCTTAACAGTCACACAAACCATTGACTTTTATACTACAAGCTGATTGTATGTAAGTCTCTCTGTGTAAATGATAATCTGTGAAATGAGAGGAATGAATAAATGAATGACTGATTAGCTAAGCTGTTATAGGACAGCGCTTCTTTTCTAAATGTGGAGCCCAGGGTCCATCTGAAAGAAAAGTGCTTTAAGGGATGATGTCACCTCAAGGTACATATAAGAAAGCTGGCAAGATCTTTGGGCAGACAATGCAAAAAGAAACATTTCTAAAAGAATAAAAAATAATAATATTATAAGGATTTCCACAGAATGTAACAGTGCAGCTATGCAACTATTGTCTTCCTATGGCTGATACGGTTCTATTTTCTCTGCTGGAAACTCAATGAACCTGTGGTTGACCTATTCAGTCAAAGGTTTGATCTTTCCCTATTGTGTTGTGTTGATTAGGTGGTAAATATTTGATGAAACCTTTTCTTTAGCACATTATGCATCACAGTGTAACAGGAGGATGGAGTGGCAGCTGGGAAGCTGCGTATGCCGTCAGGTATTCCTTACCAAGATGACACAACAACCCACAGAAAAACAACAACTTCACCTGCCCTAACAGCATTACAAAGCACTTTTATGAAACAGGAAATACATAGAAACTTAATGAAGTAATGTTAAATGGTTTCTCAACCAGACCTCCCTTCGACATGGGCATCACAGTGCTTTAAATAAACACCTTGTAGTGAGTTGATCATCCAAAAAGTGTTAAATCCGCACACTGGAATGGTAGTCACAACCCTAAACTGAGCTGATCTTCTCTGCAAGTTTGAAACAAAGGCGATAAAATCCAGAGGAAGCCAGAAATAAGGAGATGTGCTGCAGTATATAATTAATTAAATGAGACTAATTAGAAACATGAGAGCAGGTGCCAGGCTATGGGCTGACAGCACAGACAGCCAGACAACAGGAAGGGGGGAAAAAACTATGTAACGTGACAAGAGGAGGGACAAAGCAACTTTCTGTGTTTTGTCACATGAAACCTCCAAGGAATATATGTGACAGAAACTGTAGACCCATACACCATGGGGGTCTTTCCCTTTGTTTAAGACAGATTTTCATTTCACCAATTTGAGGTTGATGCAAGCAAGAGATTTTCCTCCTCATTATTTCTGTGCATGAATTGAAAAAAAAGGGGGAAAAGAACTGTACGACTGAGGGACTAGTATATGAACATGTGCAGTAGCTCACCGGAGACAGCATAGAGATGTCATGCATTCAGAAATACTAAGCACATAAATGGTAATGCAGGGCTTATGTAACCGACTGCACAGCCTCTGGTGTAATATAGAATTCCAGCATTATAGATGCTACAGAACTCAATGTTATTTTTTGTCATTTTTGGGTGATAGAAAAGCAATTCCAGTTCACTAGTTCCTGTTCCAGAGTGCCATCAAGATCACTAACATCACAGCTATTCACATGAAGCATTCGGTTACATAAATAGTGTACAAGATAGAAGAAAACCTGTATTTTTGCCACAAAAAGCACCTCTCAATCTCTTTTTCTTCCACACAGATGTGGTTCCCAACATTGTGGACAGTCCAGCTTGTGCAGCCAGAGATGCTCAGAAGGGGCATCAGCCTATTTTATCACAATTTGCTCGCTAACCAGTTACAAATGTGGCATGTGATGACAATAATGAGGCTTGATGTCACTTAGCCTTTGGACCGTGTGTGTGGAATAGCAAAGCAGGATGTTGGGGTGCCGCAGGTCCTCCACTCTGGCACTGAGAGGCCTCCTGCACACGAGGTGACAGACACCTCGGTTAGAGAGAGAGCCGCCTCTCTAACAGCATTATAAATTACTGTAGATCCTATTTGTGTCAGTGGAGGCAAGTGAGGGGAAAATTCAACATCAGCCTATTTATTCATTTACTTATTCCCTGGCTCGGTCAGGCTCAGTGCTGCTGGAGAGGAGCTCTGCTCAGCTCTGCTGTGCCACTCTGCCTCAGAACAAATGCTGTGTGTTTACAGGGACACATGGGCATTTTATTTTAGAGACACTGGTGGTATCAGAGTCAATCAGGCCAGAAAAGGGAACGCATTACAGAACAACTCTTTTTTTCTTTGGATGGAGCCTGAATTTTTAATAAACTTGTAGGTGTAGAGCATGTCCACCATGAGCAAAAACTTCCTTTCTGAGACGTGGCAGTAATGTTGAAAAGAAACTCACAGATCCTTTAAAAATGTATTTATTTACAAGTCCTCACCCCTAAATGACAAAATTTCAGTGGAAAAGTGTGATAATATGGGCATTTTCTGATCTGTCATGTTTAAGGTTTGGTTTAGTTTGGTCTGGTAAGTGTAGGCAACTAAAACTTGGTTAAGGTTAATGAAAGATCATGTTGACTGTTAGTGGGAGACAGGATGCGAATGAGGTCGTTTTAAGCATTTCAACAAATGACCAAGCAGTGAGATCAAAAATCCTTTTTTCAAGAGTATCGTGGCCAAGACAGGCAATAACAATTAGTTATAGCCTAAAAACATAAAACAGATAACACAAAATATGTCACAAGATCTGAATTAAACAAAAATTTGATTATGAAATATGCAGATGGAATCATAAATGATAACATGCTGGAAATAACCTACAGTAGAACCTTAAGAGCAGTCTAAAAACAATAAAAAGAAACAAATAACACAAATAAGAACAATAAATGAGATTATTATCAGGTGCAGATTCTAATATTATCCAAAACACTGACAGCCAAAACATGGTAAATGAAAGTTTCGGTAAGTGAGAGATTTTCGAGCAGATGCTGCATGCTCAATAAACAGGCTCACCTGACTAAATGTTCAAAACAAAAATGTTAACAGTTTTTACTTTCCTTAATCAATAACAAGTGATAGAGAATTGATTCTGAATAAAAGTCATTTCCCAGCTAACAATGCCACAAGTGATTTAAAGGAACAAAGTGTCTGCAGCTCGATGTGTTTTTGTGTGCACCTGTTAATTCACACACACCCAAAAAAAGCTAATACAGCAAAAGAGATGGAGCTTTCGTTTAATTATCAAGGGATGGCTTGGACTGTGCATCATCATTAGTTTGACTAAATAGCGTCGGTCAGTGACTCAAGTAGTGGTAAATGGCACAATTAGCAGGCTGAGCAGGGAGAGGTATATTCAATTTGAAAGCCTTCTTTCTTAATCCATCTCCTGTGATCATGAGAAATGCTGAGCTTTGGGCTTTTACGCTCATTGACATTAATCAGGTTAATTCCAAGTAAAATGTCAACATTGTAATCAAGAACTAGCACACACCAGCAAAATGTAAATGTCTATGGACGCTAAATTTAACTGTCCAACAGCTTTTATCTTCCCTATCTCCATCTTAATGTCGTGCTCTTCTTTCTGCACAGATTCCTCTGTTAGCAAGTTGGCACATTTCCTCTTCAGCTGGGCATATTTGATTAACAGCTAAGAAAAAAAGAAGCAGAGATTAGTTTGAAAGCTACATAGCAACCAACAACAATGAATAGCTTAAGTACAGACACCAGGGAGGTGTTGACATGCTTCCTTAACATGAATCTGTTGTTCCTTGTTCTACTCCCAGTGCCCCAGTGCCCCATGCTTAATCCCTCAGTGCACTTGCTCTGTAACCCCAGCAGGTGCAGTGGGAATCTATAAACACAGCTGGAGCGTCTCAGCGTCGAAACTCTCAGATCTACCCTCACCTCGCACCTCACCCCACCGAAAAACCCACAGTTTACCCAGAATACCATGCATAACCCAGATTCATGATGCTGGCTGATTCTTTTATCAGGGCTGCAGGCAAGACAAAGGTTCATGTCAACTAATTACAAGTACTCAGTGTTTTCGTCAGGATTTTTAGAAATCTGTCAGGGTGAAAAAGCCACAGAAACAACTTATAGACTATTATGGGACACTACAACTCTTTGAATTAATGAAATCCTTCTCTGGTTGAAACCTTTTTAAAGCAAGGATATCCATAACAAATATTCACTGATTGAGGGAACTGATACTTTATGATATTTAAGCAACAGTTACATTTACAAAAGCATAATCAAGCAGAAATATTGGGTTTGAAATGACAAGTTATTATATCATAACTTTAAACTTGGTTCAACTTATGATCATGGTCATTAAAAAAATGACATACATCCAGCCATCACCCTGGCCTTCTCTCTAAGGGATTTGTGGCACTGTAACAATATCCCACTATCTAGAGTACAGTCATTATAAGAGGTTGTTTGTAAGGAAAACAGAAAGAGAGGTCATTGTAGTTATTTGAACAAATGGCCATTTTTTTTTGCTGAGGACAGTCTAAAAGTTTGTTATACATAATGAGAAATGGAGATCTATTTCAAAGAGCTCTTGGAAAATAGATCTTGGCTCAATATCCAAGTAAGTAATGTATTGAATTTTGAACAATTAAAAAAACAAGTTTGATGCCTATTATATAATGTACATAGTTGGTAGAAAATGAACCAAGGTGGACCAAGTAGAGAAAAATGTTAATTTGAGAAAAATATATAGACAAGCAGAAAAAGAAAGTTGTGCCATCATCCAACAGCAGCTGAACTCAAGACAAGTCTGAGAAGAAAACAGTCTAATATATATATATATATATATATATATATATATATATATATATAGGAAAGGTTGAGACTATGAAGCTTTATAATGTATGTTCATGTACAATAAAATACTGTACATTGCACCACTGTCTCGTGTCTTTTTTCTGTCTGATGTCTGATGACTGGGTATCGGTTGTCTCATTCACTCTGATTTAATGTCCTACTTGGCTTTGCATTTTAACTCGTTAAAGCGTCGTAGTCTATACCTGGCTGGGAACGTTAGTCCTGATTGCTTAGGAAATTCACTGCTGCCTGCCTGTAATGAGAGTGGACAGAGGTTAGAACAGCTCAATAGAAGAGATAACCAGTCTTTGATCCAAACAGCCATGCAGAACATACAGGCAATACCATCAGAAAATGTACTGTCAGGAATTTTGGATTTTAAATTACACCTGATTAACCTGAAGGGAAGTGGAGGAAGAGTTTGGTGGACTTGGACAGGTTGCTGAAAAGAAACATGTGGTCACAAAACCTGTCAGCTTTTCTGAATACTAAGGCGTTAAAAGTTTGGACAAAGAAATAACTAATGCTAAACACATGCAGTTACCACATTTAAAAATAAAATGCAAGCTCTCTCTGATGAGGGATTTTATTTCATGGACCTGTCATTCACTTCCATCTCAAGCGCTGCAGAAGTGTGAAAACAGCCCTTGCTGATCAAGATCAGTGAACAGTCTCACGTCTGCAGATGTCTGCTTTGTTATTATCAAAAAACATCTCAACATCAGATTGCTGCCATGAAACATGCATCATAGAGAGGTTTGATTCAGTCGAACTTAAATTTGAATTATCCTCACTTTTTGTGTAAGGAAATATAAACTATAGTGAAACTGCAGCTATTGTGCATGTTTTTCCGTTTTTCAAAACAGCATAAAACAGTTTTTGGATATTTTTGTGGAAACTAGAGGGCTGCTACGAATGTTGACAGAAGGCATTTTTCTCCCTTTTTTAAACCATTCCACATAACATTAGCTAACAGTGATTTAAGCCATAACTTTACAACATTCTGTAACGCTTTAGATTACAGCAAGCAGCATACAGCATAATTACTGCAGAGTTACGGTGTAATCTTTTGTACTAATGGTGTACCAGTACAGTACGTAGCAATACATATATGTAGGTACTGGGGAAGATGTGAAGTTAGTACAAAAGATTACACCGTAACTCTGGAGTTATTACGCTGTACATGGTAATCTAAAGCGTTACCCAAAATTCAACATTTGGGAGGACCCATCATGCAGTTAAGTTTTTATTCCACTCAGAAAATGGAAGCAGCAAGCTAGGCTAAAAAGCTTCCAGTCGGAAAGTGGAAGCTAATTAGGTTAGCACTGATTCCTACTGTAGCAGAGTTATAACGTTTCCACTTGCCATTAGTAGATATTACTTGCCATTATTGCTGCAAATTTAATATGTTAATAGTTACTTCTCTATTTTAATATTATGTTATTTGTTAATCTTGTCATCATGTCCCTGTGGTAGGCTGATCTGTAAGATCTCCATTAAAATACCTCAACAAGTTTGTTGGTAAAAGTGTATTTTCTGTACTTTATTTGTCAGGGCTTCCAATTAGCACAGCAAATGCTTTTGTGACAATATCGGTTGTGAGTAATTTGTCAAATACGATGTCAGTGACTTTGCTAGCTTAATTGTTAGTTTCATACAAAATCTCTGTGTTGTAATTTGCTAACCAGCAGTTTTTTCTGGAGCTTTTTACCTTAGCTATGGGAGACTTGATATAATTCTGTTATATGCCATTCATTCATTTTACTTCAACACCTGATGAGTCACTGACAGCTCGCACACTCAGTGCTGTGTTTGTCCTGCATTAGAAAGGCGGGGGTCTAGCTAGCTTTAACTCACAGAGAGGAGTTGCCCTGTGACCTCAGCACTCCGTAAGTAACTCTGTGATTTGATTAACAGAGAACAATGCAGAGTCGCGGAAAAAAGTAGGAATTAATTGTTTATTTTGTCGTTGGAACTGAAGTGACATTACGAACTCTTTTTAATGCCCACCAACACAGATAGGCTAATGCCCCAATCATTTTAAAAATATAATTATATAATTATATTATAATATAATTATATTTTTTTAAAGCTAGTTTTGACTAAATAAGTCCACAAGTCAAAGCAAACACAAAGCATACATATACTGATTTCTGACCCAAAATTAACAAATAAATAAATTTAAAAAATGATAATAATTAAAAAGTAAGTAAATAAGGATAATAATTAAAAAGAGGAAAGTGATTTTTCTTCTCTACAAGAGAAAATTTGTACTAAAGTATTTCCCAGTAGACTGGTACGAAAAACATATCTGTTGATGAGATATGTCATGACCTACTGTAATTAATAATTTTCTTTAATCAAGATTATGTTTTGACAAATCTCCTTGTCTGACTTTTATTAAAACTGCAAATTGATACTAAGCATTGTCTCAAATCCCTCGGCTCTTGAATATTCACAAGGGTCAGCTAAAAAAAGATTCAGAGTTGCCACCGCAGCCACAGTCTGACTATGCGTTCCAAAACACCTGAGGGGGAAAATGATTTTCTCATTGCCAGGCTAATGGTGTTCATTTCTATTAATCTATGGCCCAGTGTTTTCCAATTTGGAGGGTGTATCCTCACTCTCCACTGTCTATTATGCTCCAGGGCCACGGAGAGGCCACTTTCTCCCCATCTTGGTGGCACTTGAATTAAATGGAACCAACTTGATTGCTGGGAAGCACAAGGCTAAGTGATAAAGCAATTAAGACACTCCCAATTCTTAGCCAAAGGACAGGGCAGCTACAACTCAGGAGAGAATTAATTAGTATATAATGATATCCTCTAGTCTTTTTATTCACATTTTTGTTTCATGGCTCTTTTGGGCTCTTTTGTGTGGAAAGTACACTTCTCTTTTGGCTCATCAGAGAGATGAAAGCAAATCTGTGGTTAATAGGTCCTCAGTGGACAGAAGAGGTCTATTAGAGAGTTGTTTAGGAATGAATGGGAGGACTGGCTGAAGAGACCAGAAGAAAGGATGAAGACACTGATAACAGAGTGGACAAACTACTGCTCTTCTGCAGGTTGACTTCACCTTTCCAAAGGCTCAGTTTGGTTCCTACTTAGATTAATTTATTTAAATCCACTGCAAAGAAGTTGTAGCTGTTGTGGTTTATTGTTAGTTTTAAAATGTAGGTACCGTGTGCTCTCAGTACCCTTAAAGAATCACGAAATACAGATTTTCTTACTTACCTGTACTGGCACAGCCACGCAAATAGTTTTGGTTTTATTTTAAGATATTTGTTTCTGAGATTTCTGCCTCCATCCCAATACAATGAAGGTGAATGGGATTTTGTTTTTGGTGCTCACAGCACTGAAAACTGACATTTAAAAAATTCAACAGCTTTTCAGAAAGAATTGCCGGGTTACTCTGGAAAACCTACAGACCTCACTGTGAACAGTTTTCACAGGGACTATTTCTTTGGTAGAAGGTAGTTCCATTTTTTAAATGTTTAAATGACATTAATATACGACTCATTTGCAAGAGTGTATATTTTGTAGGAAATGTAGGTATTTTTTATCAACATAACAAGGAAACATTTATATTGAGAGTATCTGCAAAGTGTCCAGTGTTTTATGGTGATGTTTAGACAACTTAAAACACTTAGTAAAGTTTAGAGAAAGGTCGTGGTCTTGGTTAAAAATTTAAAAAGTCAACGCTGACTTGAAGCAGGATGACCTTTTCAATATTTAACGAAAGCCAGGTTTTTTCCTAACCTTAAGCAACTGTTTAAGCCTAAACCTAACAATACGTGGGACATAGTATGTAAACCCCGGTCTCAGGTGTCAGAGTCCTGTGCTTTGTCACTTTTCCTGGATTGGAAAAAATGTCGAAGTGAATGTAATCCAGGCAGAAGTTACATTTCCTCAAAACCTATTTGGCGAAGGAAATTAGTGTCATATAAGCATTTTTGAAGGAGATAGGGTTGTTTTAATGCTCTGTTTGTTTGGGTTTTTTTTGTAATTTGGGTAACTGACCTTTTAACTTAATTCACTTTGTTATAGCCAATTTACTATGCAAGTAACTATACTTGTTCCAGAAAAAACAACAACATAAAGGAGTTCAAAGAGTGATTTTCTAATCATGAGTGTGATGGCTTATAGACACTAAATGTTTGAGAGCAAACAATTTTCTCTCCAGCTGGCCTTTTTATAGATCATGAAAATATACTACTTAAATCAATGGGAGACATCCCACACACGATGGCAGCCCTGCTGTTCAGTGATGGCTTTTGTATTGGGGATAATCTACTAAGGTCATCAATCATGTCATGCATCCTCCACTCTGGGAAAAAAAAAAAACACTGGCTGATGTAATGGATTGAGACATACCTATTATAAAACAACTCCCTTCTTATTGTTCACAAAAAGAAGATGTGAGTTTATGTGAATTATCTGTAAAGAAATATGTATGTTTAGCACCATGCAAGGGGAACACTTTACAATAAACACCAAGGGAGTCAATAAGGCAAATTGTTCCAAATTCACTGTCAGGCATGTGGCGAGACAGACATTTTCACAGCAAAAGACTCCCTGGTTGAGCTGGAAATGTACAATTGACCCTGTCTGCCTTTTCAGAATGGTGCAACATTATAACCTGGGGGAATGTGTTGTCATCCAAATGAGATAAGTTTATTTTCTGCGATGTAGCATTTGTTCCATCAGGCAGGGAGGCTATAAAGCTAGAAGGATCAGTGGGGAGTCGAGCTCGGCACATGTGGCGCAAACGAGGAGCCCGACAAAAAGGCTTGGCCACCACCCAAATCTCTGCCTCTGCCTTCTGTGCGGGCCCAGCCTTGGAAAGCAGGAGGCCACAATATTGTGGAACAAATTTGCTCTAATCTGAGCGTGCTGGTCCGGGGCTCCGGTGGGAAGGCTGCTCTCCTGTGCCCTCCCCGCCTGTCCCACAGATCAGCCCAGTTTACCCTTCACAGTGCCAACACACTGCAAGACGGATGAGATGTCGGCGGGGGGCTTAGAGCTGTCGGGATCTCGGCACTTCCGTGGACCGCTCATGTGTGCTCTCAGCAGGCCAGCGCTTTGCCCTGGAGAAAGGAGCTGAGTGGAGAAGAGCTGGCACGGGATTGGTCAGCTCCCACCTGCATCCTCACAGCCAACACTGATACAACTTTCACAACTTTAAAGCATGTCACTATTAGTCTGAGAGTAATTATTGTTTTTGTTGTTCAAATCAAGTCAAACACTAAAACACGAACTGATATTTTGTTTTCGTCCTCTCTGGATGCTCAAATTAAACCATTTTAACCAAGATGACAGAAAACAGATGGTGTAAACTGTCCATTTCCAGATCCTACACAGCCAAGCGAGGATCCTCCCGTTGTCAAGGACTACATTTAGATTAAATGTGGTGCCATAAGCGCCGATGGAGACAGGTCACGTGCTCTGCTGGGGACTGTATCCATCAGCTTCCACTCATTTTACAGCAGCATGCAAGGCTCCTCGGCTCAGGATTGATCGAGACAGGAAAGGAGTGGGAGTGATGAAATGTATAGCAGATAATTATTTATGGTGGCGATGCTATGAAGCTCCTCCAGCACTTTTTTAAGGCAGCTTCTCGGGGGAAATAAACATTGTTTATACCAAGAGTTTGAGTGTAAAAACTTAAAATAGACAGCTATAAGATGAATTCCTAAAAACGCGTCTTCTTTGTGAGTTGTGGTTGAAGGCTTACTCTTGATTTTGGGAAGAGTAATGACAGGCTCATCATGACATTACAACAATTAGAAAAAGTTGAAACTTGTTTAAAATTAAAGCATTAACTTAAAATCTTTCAAATGGCTGAATTGTTTTGTATTTCATCCTTTTCATCCTGCTGGTATAACCTTAAAAATTGCATTAACAAAAATATTTCTACCCAAGAACTTCTTCATATAACTGATATAGTTTTTTGATTAGACTTCCTGCTATGTTTACAACTTCTGAGGAAAAAGTTCCTGACACCATGCAGGTGGAAGATGTCAAAATTATACGTATCCCTCCTGCAGTTACCAACAGGAGTCGAATGAACGTTTTTTTCCCCAGTCAGCAGTTCATATTTACAAGAGACATGATGTGAAGGCAGCAACTGAGTAGTTGTCAATTGCCTCACAATAGTTCAAATAGGGTATCTAATACACTTGAGGTGAAATCAGTGTGATTGTCACTGGCACATGATTAAGCTTCTTTTTTAATTTGTCTTGGCCCCATTGGATTGTGCTAGAGTGTAGCTCCCTTCAAAATAAAAGGTATCACTGACACTGGCACATCAGATATGCAATTTGGGGCAATGCATCCCAGTTTAACAAAACAAGGCAACCAGTTATAAGATAAAGTAGACACACACATATTAGGCTAATATAGCCTAATATAGGACCAAACGGCAGACTCCAAATGAATGAAAATGTTGCTCTGTAACCACTGAATGTATAAATATGCAACTGTTTGCTAACAAGTTCGCCACACAAACTTCAAAAGTGATGATGTGTCAATGTTGTGTTCACAATTTGTTTCCACTGCCCCCAAGTGACCAAAAAAATTCTCATTTCAGAACTAGTTGATTTGGCAACACTCATGGTTACTGGTGGTAACTGTAAGTGCATTTTAATGATACAGCTCCCACAGTTCTGTTCAAAATGACACTTGTCTCGACCACTGGGAGCAGAAAACAACACGTGAGTGCCTATGCTGCCAGAAATGCGACAGATAAAGAGCAACTCGTATATGTATTTACGGTGCATCCAAATAAACTGTGGACTGAGAGGTTTCATTGCATCATACTGTTTTAAAAATGAGGTAGATTGTGAAGAAAACAATTTCTCAGTCTCCAAATCTAGCCAGCTTACAGGAGCCCATTCTAGGAAATGTTCCAGCTGCAAAGCCAAGCTGAGCACCGATAAGCACCCAAGTGCACCCCAAGCCATTTTCCATTTGCAATAAACCCTGTTTGAAACGGGGCAGAACAACAGAAAAGTTGACTTGTTAACACTGGGAGAAGCAGGAGGACTTGTATGGTCTCAAATGAGCAGTCTGGGGCATTTTCATACACTCAGGGGGTTGGACGGGCCGGGGGGGGGTGATTTCCATAGCAACAGTCAAGTCCCCAGCTGTCATGTTTGGGCTGAGAAAGGTGCTGTGAGCATAGGGACCACTTAACCCCAGCCACACTTCAACTTAGGAAGTTAAGATGCTGCTGAGTGTCTGTGCTGTGCCTCATTTAAAATGCAAACTCTATACCCCTGGGAACAGGAGCTATGCAAAAAGCCTCCTCAGAAATAATTAACCATCAGTGTTTTTGGATGTCATTGACAGTGAGAGCATCGAGCCAGGCACACAAACACAATGAATTCCCAGTTTATCGTCATGTGTCACTTGAAACATATTCGCCGGTCGACAATTATAGTAGCTGAGGTCTATTGTTTAGTAACCCAAGTAGATACACTGTCACAAGTAACACCATAAGGAGCATGTTTCAGAGCTGTGGGGCATCAAAATATATTTTTTATCTCCCAAAATAAATTATTTGTCAAAGTTGATCCACTTTATACTGCACTCATGAATAGTAATTCAAACCTTTTCAAGCCATCTTTAAAATTGTGTAATAACAACTCAAGTTCATTAAGATGGAATGTCAAAATGAAAGCCTTGACAAATTGCTTATTTAGCTATTTATTACATGTACCATTCTCTGTAAGTGTGATACTCACCCGACCTCTTATTCTGTGCCATTGTCCAGATCACAGGGTTTATCTCTCCAACTACAAGCATGTGAGAACCCTTGATGCTCAAATGAGCCAAACTGAATTCAAATTATGTCTGAAGCTACAAGTCTTAGCTTAGACAGAGAACATGGGGTTATTACAGTGTTTAAAGCGAGGCTCTTTAGCTGCTGAAATACACTGCAGACCAATATAAGCACACAAGCATGAGAGGCAGTGAAAAGGAGGGTAAAATGTATGCGATGGCTAACATTCAGATATTAGGACTGTGTTATGGATTTCAAATCCATTTGGATTGCAGTTGTGTTCCTAAATAGTCCAAAAAATCATTTCTCCTTTAATTTAAAGGAAAACATTATTCAAAAGGCTTTGAAACCATTAAGACCCTTTAGGAGATGGACCACTGTAATCAAACCAAATAGATCATTTTGATTTTTATATCCTTATGATGAATTTTGACATTCATTTTTGAAGGATGAATTGTATTGTTTGACTGCTAGACTGCTTTAATAAAAGTATGAAAAACAATGTTTTTAAGGTTAGCTTAGCACAAAGACTGGAGACAGGGGGAAATAGCTAGCCTGGCTCTGTTCAAAGATAACAAAATTTGCCTACCAGCACTTCTAAAGCTCACTCATGAACACATTATATTGCGTTTGTTTAATCTGTACAGAAAGTGAAGCATAAAAATGACAATTTGCCATTTTACAGGGGTTTATTTGCCAAACTATTTCTTGGCCAGGACCAGTTGCCAGGCAACCAGTGGAGACTCTAGGAGGTTATTGGCCCCAACCAAGAAATAGTCTGGTACATAATAGCTAATTGTCATTTTTACACTTTTTTTGCACAGATTAAACAAATTAGATATAATGTGTTAATTAATGATCTTTAGAGGTGCTGGTAGACTGATTTTGTTGCCACTGGACAGAGCCAGGCTAGCTTTCCAGGCTTTATGCTTAGCTAAGTTAGCTGGCTGCTAGAGGTAGCTTCATACTCAGCATACAAACATGAGAGTGGTGTCAATCTAACCCTCAACAAGAAAGCAAATAAGCATATTTCCCAAAAATATTTTATTTGTTTATTAGAATTAGGATTATCCTAACCCTGACCTTTAAGTGGCAGATACACTTAAGAAGAGTAGTGAGTTAAGTGGATACAGCTCATGACCCATTTAGTAGTAGACTGTACAACGAGGATGTTTTTTTTAATTGTTATCTATGGCATAGTTTTCACAGATCCATACTGCAGTCCTATAGTGATATACTGATATCAATATCTAAGATTATATTAAACATTATTAATCTAAACAGGGAATTATGTAAAAGTGGCCTCTCCCAAACCCACCATGATTTTAGTTTAAACTGAGGAGACTGCACTTTGAATAGCCAGTCGCCTCTTCATGCAGGATCACTCTCTGAGCTTTTCAAACAGCCTTCCACAACATAACAGATATTGCTCGCGACAGGCCAGACAAAATGTCCCTGTTGTTTTGCAAGGGAAAATGTGGCATTGTCCCTCCACTCTGGTCCCCTTCTGGGTGTGAATGGCCATCTAATCAAGCTCTCCCTTTCACTGCAGCTGGTTTACAGCGAGCAGCGGGGCTGACCTCTGAGGGGCCCGCCTCCCCCTCCCCGTCCTCTGGGACCCTTCAACAAGCTTTAGAGGCCAAATGAGGTGTAAGTCTATTAAAAGGGAGTTTGTGTGTAGATCACAGTCCCTCTGGGGGTGGGAGCCTTTGCCTTGTCATTCAGGTGCAGATAATTTCCTTCTGCTCCACACGCAGACATGAGGCCTGCCCATGGTCCTCATCGCACTCAGACGAGACCTGCTGCTAGAATTTCAAATGACAGCTTCTTGCAAAGGCAGCAGGTAATTTATTAAAACAGATCTGGGAAACAAAGAGACATCGCATTTATGTTGTGGATTATATTTACAATGAATACAG
Source organism: Siniperca chuatsi (assembly GCF_020085105.1). Taxonomy (NCBI): domain Eukaryota; kingdom Metazoa; phylum Chordata; class Actinopteri; order Centrarchiformes; family Sinipercidae; genus Siniperca; species Siniperca chuatsi. Next base: position 9,649,821 of record NC_058061.1, read on the forward strand.
TGTGGCTGTGCAGTGTTCACAAACCATGATCCAGTTAATTTATGAGGCTTATAACTACAGTGCAAATATCACTGAATGCAAATTAGATGGAAAAACAAACTGTGAAATTTTTTGCTCACTTGTTGTTATTTTTTAAAGCCACTTTAGATAGATTTTTGTAAAGATGTGAACACAGCCACGCTAACATATAATTGGTCCCATTGACTGCTGCTTATTGAACTGACGGAGGAAGAGAGAGGCTTGAGAAGCCAACAAGGGAAAATGGAAATGGAGGAACAAGGCCACAGGCAATGCTTGAGCTAATGTGAGTTAGAATTTGTGGCATAAATTGATTGGAGGTGAGGGTTGTCAGAATAACATGACGTTATACCAAACAGGGTCCTATTGAGAGATCTGTTTATCACAGCACCCAGTGAGGCACCTTAAACCTCACAGCCCCAAACACAGAGACAATCCGAGCACAGTGTAGTCACATAATACCTGACACTTACAGTGCAGTAGGGACAGTGATATGATTTTTCTTGTGTTGGTTCTGTACTCCAGCACATTGGATTTGAAATTAAACAATGACTGAGGTTAAAGTGCTGACATTTAGCTTTAATTTGAGGCTGTTTACATCCATATCAGGTACAAAGTGTATGACCTGTAGCCCCTATAGGACAATGCAATAGGACAAAGGAGTTGCCCAACTCAGTCACGTGACCTCAATCCAACTGATCGTGTGTTTCACTTTCTGAATACCAGACTTAAGACAAAATGCCCCTGAAACAAGACAGACGCAAGCCTCTGCTGATGTCTGTGGGTCACAGACTTCAGACAGCCATTGACGGCAAATAATTTGACACCAAATATTAAATATGATGACTTTATTTAAGTGTGTGTTGTCTCGTCCAATTATTTTCTGTGCCTTAAAATTGGGGGACTAGGGCTACAATTCCTACACAGCTCATCCAATGTGGATGTAAACACCTTTAACTTAAACAATATTTCATAAATATCAGTATATAATGTCTATTTGTTGTGTTAACATTGTACTCACCAAAGTACATGCTGAGATCTGGTAACATGGTGACAAGCTAACAGTTTATCTAAGCCACTTTATTTCGAGATAAAACCAAAAGTGAGTGCACACAAAATACCTGCTACTGTTCCCTTTTGTTTTCTCTTCCAATTAAGCTAACCTTGGAGGTTATCTGATCATCTAATGCATTTGTTTCATGCCCTTCTAACTTCTTTTTAGTGCTGCATTCGGGCACCACAGTAGAGTGGGTTGTCCAGTAATCGCAGAGTCAGTAGTCCGATCCCCGGCTCGTCTTGACCACATGTCGAAGTGTCCTTGAGCAAGAAACTGAACCCTAAATTTCTCCCAATGGAGTGCCTTGTTTGGTAGCTCACTGCCATTAGTGTGTGATGTGTGTGAATGGGTGAATGAAAGGCAAAATTGTGAAGCGCTTTGGACAAAAGTGCTATATAAATGCAGCCAATTACCATTTGTATTCCAGATCCTAACAATGATTGTAATCTTGTAGGAATGTTAGCCAAAATAATGAAAATAATACACAAGTTGAATTATCGTTAAAAGTTGGTAATTACTGTTGTAGAAGCTTAGATCACATGGCACACCAGATATCTAGATTTTATTCATTATTTCTGCATGAGACAGGAGAGTTTTTGGGTGGTAAATGAGGCATCCAGCATCTTCATCATAGCTCACTCGAAAACAACTTTTGGTTCCACTTTAAAAGTTACCCTGGCTACCTGTACATCTTTATGGCAATTAGAGCAGAGTGAAAATCCGAAAGACTTATAAAGGGCTTTTAAGTCTTAACTAATGGATTTATTAATGATTAATAGATGATTAAGTAATGCTTTATAGAACAGTTTTAATTCATTAATAACAACATATGCATTGGCAGTTTGCAAAAAATTAATAAAGTCATTAATAAAGGGTTGAGTTTCTCACTTTCTAATAAGTCATCAGTCATTAATTCGTCATTAATTGTGGGTGACTGTGGCTTAGTGGTTAAGTGGGTTGTCTACCAACCGGAAGGTCGGCGGGTCAATCCAGGCTTCCCACCCCACTGAAGTGTCCTTGGGACAAGACACTGAACCCCAAATTGCTCCTGAGGGCTGTGCCTTCGGTGTGTGAGTGTGTGTAAATGCGTTACTTTCTTTCAACTGATGAGCAGTCGGCACTTTTTGTGTGCGTGAATGTGTGTCAATGGGGTGAATGTGATATGTAGTTGAAGTGCTTTGAGTAGTCGGAAAAGACTAGAAAGGCGCTATGTAAGTACAGTCCATTTACCATTAATTAAGGGAGTCTTCATTAAGGTAAAGTAAAGCACAGAAAAAGCAAGTGTCATGCTGGAGGAGGACAAACACCAGCCACCACCTGGCAACTCAAAAGTTGCTCATAACTGCTCTATAAAGCATTACAAACTTAATTATTGACTGTTAATAAATGTATTGGTTAGAAAGTGGCACCAAACTTTTTCATCTTGTGCAGAAATAAAGCATTAGTTGTGCACTTTTACTGGATCATCTCTGTACCATGAAAGCAAATGCACTTGGCAATTAGCTGTACTGACATATAACGGGACTTTTGGACTTACATATAAATCCCTGAACACCCCTCAAGCAAACATCGCAGTGGACCGACCTGCTATTTGGCTGAGGAAGAACTTTTCCTGAATCGAGCATTGACAGTGTTTGTCAGAGGGGACCGGGGTCAGCTGAGCAGCATTAACCTCTGGGAGACCATCTAGGTGCGGTGCATTAGTCACATAGAGGAGGAGGAGGGATGTCCTGTAATAGATTATTGACCAGCGGGCAGCGGCCTGCACCACACCATGTGGTCCTAGCCAGCTACTGACCTCTTCATCACAGATGGAGGAGCCCACCTGCAGTCCAGAGCGAGGCCAGAGGGCACACACACACAGAAGACACACACATACACTCCCACAGCAGCATAACCCCAGCAACTAATGTGAAACACAAGTAATATTCTCTCTTTAGTTGCAAGACAGTTAGCAGGACAAGGAACCTGAGGGGTATGAAACCATATTCATTCATAGCTATAAAATGGGAGTCCTTGGCTCATCAAATTGAAAGTGCTGGGGAAACAACAATTGCTTCCATGAACTTAGACTACCTAATTAAAGGCAGGCAATTTCTCTCCGAGAGTCACACTCAGGATCTTTAATTGAAATCAAAATGAATATCGCTGGAACACAGAGAGCAGGGTGGAGTGAGAGTGGGGGTGAGGATGGACACATCCTTTGCCATTTCACTGGTCTCACTGTCAGCTCATGTGACTTCATATTTGATTTGTTGATTGCTGAGAAATAGATTTTGAAATAAACCTAATATAAAGGTCGTTTTTCTACTGTTTGGTCTTAAAGCAACTCATGATGTGCTGCATTACAGCAGCCAAAAGCACAAAAACAAGAGATTAAAACAAATCAAGAGTACAAACTGACTTAACCCAGAAAGACAAGAGCATCTCCAAAACCATTGCCAATATCATCTGTGCTCTGTTTCCCTTTGGCTCACTCTCGCTTTTTTTTAATTGTTTGATAATTCATCTCCGAGCTCTAATTTACCCCCCATCGTCAGCCCTGTATGTTCGACCATTGTGTGAGACATTCAGCTGAATTTCAAATGAGCTTGTAGCGTATAAAGTCTTTCTTCCAGGGAAAGCACCTATTTATGGACATGTTTGTTTGTTTTTCATCAACATTAACCCTTTGGGCGAGGAACGTCCGTATGCCGTCTTTTCAAGAACAGTCCCAGGAACGTCCTTGGGCGGGAAGTCACACTGTTTTAGTTAGTCTAGTTTCTCAGTGACTCCTGGGGTGAAAATACAAGATAATTAATTTTGTTTTCAGCGTCAGAACATGTGACCTATAGGATGGTCTCTTTCACATAGATCTTATAGATCTATGTGAATATCACCTTAAAAATTCCTATTAAACGCATCACACCGCTTTAATTTGCCAAGTTTTCTTCTGAGATAGGACATTAAGGTGTGATAAAACACAAAGAGAGATTATTAAGGTGTAAAATAATGAGATATCATTTTCGTAATGGCTTGTATGATGATGACGAGTACGTGTGCATGAAGGTTGGCTTATCTCCTCACCATCCGCTAGCTGTCCATTCAGTGTGTGCACTGAAAATAATCCAGTGTTTGTACACAGCCCTGGCTCTGTAAATGGGAAACAAACAAAGTGGCTCGGACCAAGCCACACAATAGTATTCCAGCCATGATTTGAGTGTCAGGCAATGTTAAATGACAGCTTACATTCTAGTTTTCCAAGATATGCTGTTGTTGTGATGTTTACTATAGTAGCAGGAGAGTTGTGAGTATAACTGTCTGGAACTGGTTTGCTGGCTCTGAGAAACCGTCTTGTCCTCTCCGGCTGTTAGCTTCGCAGCAGCAACTGTAGCAATAGTTTGCTAAACCACAACCTTTGTTGTGGTATTTCTCCAGAATCGCATACCCGGTCTTTAAGAGTTGGTGAGCACTGCCCAAATGCTGCATAAACTGCCACAGGATGTAAAGGTAAAAGGATTGTGCAATAATAATAAGATTCAACTTTTTTCAAAGTTTGCTGAATTGGTTTGCGTTTGACTTGTAAATGAACTTTTATTTAATAGGAACATCACACCATGACCCTACCTTCAGCAGCTGACAAGTTAATTAATAAATTCTCTCTAACAAGATGAAACCTTTGTTGGTGTCTAATTTGTCTTAGTTGTGGTTAAAGACCAAATATGAAAAAAACTTTAAACATATCAAGCGTTACAAAAATATATGTTCCACAAAACACCACAAACCTTTCAGTGTGAAACATTTTGCTACAAACGCACACTAACAAACACCCACACACTCAAACAGGACTGAGAATATGAGGCTATCAGAGCACTGCACATTACATTGACTGGTGGAGGTCTTCACTGTTTAAGTGGAGCTGCCTGCTGAGGTTTTCCTCCCCGGCAGCAGGCCTATAAGAGTGGTAAGTGGCGGTGATGAGACACTGTCCCCTGTGCCTCTTTCAGCTGCCATTCCCTTTAAATTGAAACAGAGTCCTGCAAATAAATGCCACATTCTGAGCAGGGAGAACGTTTGAAAGTTGAATTTCATAAAAGCACCCGTTGGGGAATTGGCCCCGGCACAGTGTGCTTTATTCGCTCTGCTTTTTGTTATTTATATGATGAAGGAATAGGGCTACGTCAGGGTCATTCAGTGTTCATTTATCTTTTAATGTTGTGTTGTGAGGCAAGCTACTATAGCCAGGTTGCCTATAGCGACGGATTCTGCAACATGACTCCCCTCCTATGGCTCTGAATATTACAGACAATCTTATTCTGATGCTTTTGGTATCAATATGCATTAGTTTTATCCCCTGTTCATTAGCTTTAAATGGTATCTCTCTTTAAGATTAATTGAAGCTGAGATAAAAGAAGATGGCTCCCAAGAGTGGTCCTCTGTTTGTTATTCGTGTTGGCCTGAAAACGGCAACAGTAAATCCTCTAAGTTGTTGTTAAGCTGGCTGTATTACCATATGTGTGCCATTTCCATGGAGTGACAGACCCCCCTGGATCAAATGGGGACTATTGATCCTGCAGCACTCCATTTCAAGTTAATTGTGCTTGAAATGAGGTGCACACACTCAAGCATACCTGCATTGGGAAGGCTTTATTTATTTATATTTGTCAGGGAACCCGTGTCAGATCAACAGAAAATATTCAATTCACGTCTCATTCAATTTTGCTCAAAAAAACAGTTGTGCTGAAGTATGCTCTGAATGTGTTTGAACCAGATTGAAATAGACTTTGATCCTCAGTAAAGCCAGTGCTACATGAGACTACAGGCTACAAAGGAACATGTATAGGCAATATGATGCAGGGGACTGACTGAAATTATACCAGTAGAGCAATGATTTACCTCATCAGCAGAAAAACCCTCATCAGATTCTGACAGGGCTTCCCAGCTCTTTCCCCAGCTGGAGACATAAGTAACCCTGGCTGAAATATTTCAGGAGGGGGTCAGGTGAAATCTGGCCTCTCCCTGACCCCTATTCCCTCCGACACTAACAAAGTAGGCTCTAAGGTAACCAGGCATGAAGAGCCTGGCAGAACCAAAGAGGCTGGAAGCGCCTGAGTTGCTCAGCAGACGTCCCTCTCAGCCTTCAGCATGATCATGTGCCAGATTATGACTTTGAATACACACCGCAGCCTACAAATCATTTATCTTCCCTGCAGTAGGTGAGCTGAAAGTGGTGAATCTGAAAAAGAGGCACAGGAGATTAAATTTTTCAAACACAATCCAAATGGAAACAGATCAAATCTCACCTTAAACATATTCTCATGATGCATTATATAACCTCACAAAAAAGCTCGATGCCCTACAATGTAAAACACAGAAAATTCTGTAATAAAATAATATACTGGTAGGATAAACTTACTGAGGTGAAATGAAATGTAGTGATTGACTGATCATTGACAGTTTAAGTTAGCTGTGAGTACAATTCCATATTTTCTACAGCACAGGCAGCCCCACTGTCAGTGACTGGCAGTGAACGACAGTGAAAATCACTGCTCCCTCCACCGGCCCTGGGGCCACTGCGCAGGGAAAAAGGCCAGCACAGCACCATTTATAGGACAAACCCCTCCCTTAGTTTGTTTATAAGCCTTTTCTTTTATAATAGTATATATAAATAAGTGAAACTGTGTAATGGATCGCATTAAACAGGCAGGCATATTGAGACAGGATTTAATTTGCATGCCAGATTAGCTTGCTATTGGTTGGGGTAGCGCCGTAGGGCAGCCTATTCATTAATAGGATCTAGTCTCTTCAAATCCATTAAGTCAATTGAACCCATACATAATCTGATTTCAGAGGCAGCATGTAAATGTTGTACTGGTACGCCTGTTCTAGGACAGGCCTTTGCACTCCCTTAAGTGAAGCGGTGTAGTGGTATTTGTGGAAGTGAGGGAGTGCATAAGCCCCCCTCAAAAGAAGCAAAAAAATAGTAAGAAAATGTACATATAAAATCAGTTAACACAATTTATTATGTTGTTAGGCCTACCACCATCCCTTCATCTGTAGTTTTAAAACAATATTTGGACTAACCCTATAACTATACCCCAAACAATTATTTTTATTCAAACACAACAAAACAGATGTAACAGCAGGAAAAGCACAGGTGTAAATGATAAAATTAATGATGACTGAATTCCATTTAGCGGCTCTAGTTTCAGGGTCCTGGATTGTGCATCGCTGTCACACTGTTATGGCTTACTGGGACACTTGAATACAACAGAGTTAATGTTATTAGTAATTAGTAGATTTTTAAGTGATGATAGCACCTTTTATTATTTATTGTTTTTAAAAGTCTTTTAAAAATCCCTGTGAAAATGGGGCAGTCTATGCATTGCTTTCAGCCCATTCATTCTGTGCCCACAGGTTGGATCCTGGGGTGGCATGCATTTGGTGTCTGCCACACCCACCATATACTACCTGCCCAACAAAAAAATGAAGACAGACACAGTTAGCGACTAGCTGGTGAACATAGTGGAGCACTTAGCTGCTACAGAGCCAGATGTTTCCCCTCAGGAGTTGGTGGAAATCAAAACAGAGTTAAAAGGAGAGTGAATATTTGACTTACATTTGTCGAATGGCCAAAAACACAACACCAAATGAATTCTAATGTTGCTGGATGTGCTGGATGTGTAAATAATCAATTGTTTGCTAACACGTTCACCATGACGTATGTCAACTTTGTGTTTACAGCTTGTTGCTCTGCTCCCAAGTGGCCAAAAAAATCCATTGCAAGTTTAAAGATACATTATGGCACTATAACAACTTTTTGGAATTTAGGGACTGCATACAAAATTTGGGGATTATATGTACATAACAAATATTGTTTGTGGCATACCAAATGTTTGGATTTGGGGGTGCTAGAATAAAATCAGTTAGTTCATAGATTGTACAGTAGTTGGTTGTTACTGTACATGCAAGAAGGCTTGAGCTGGCCGCACTCCAGGAACAAAGCTAAAATAACCACATTAAGGATCACAATGTGCCTAATACTTACTTACATATAGAATACTCAAAATTATTATGTTTATAGGCTCTGGTATAGAATTATGAAGTCACAAGGCAAACAAAACTGGTAAACATCTTAAACTCCACATCCACATATCATCAGAGGTAGTGACTCAAAGCCATGTTAACAAACTCACGGGTGATGCAGACGGGTCAAGATGACCTAAATCCTTGTTTGTGAAGCTGGCTAGTCAGAGCTGAGGACGGGAACACTGCTGGAGGCGCTCAGAAGACAAGGCCCGACATAGTCCAGGTCATGCCTGAGCAACCAGACTAGCCCCAGATTTACACATTGTACACACCCCTACACACAGCATCTGGGCCAACAGGGAGCCACACATACAACTAGCTCACAGATACACACACATGCACACTGTAGATGTGAGAGAAGACTGGGACTCACCATGGGGAAATCTATAGAGTTTATAATTGGGGGAGGAAGGAAGAAGAGAACCACAACAAATCTACACAAGGGTGCATGAGGCTAAATAGATCTGAATGTCTAAAAGGAGACTCAATAAGTGGGACAATTTCAGGAGAAGAGGCACGATAAATATATTTGGAGCAGTGCTATCCATGCAAACAGCCAAAGATCTAACTAGCCAACATACTCAATTTAAATATTATAATTTTCCAGGTGCTCCAGTAAGTTTTTGTTTGTTTGTTTGTTTGTTTGTTTTGTTTTCGCATTTATTCTCAAGTATCTGTTTTTCCATTTTGGTAAAGGAAGTAGTTTCTTCTTTCACTTACAACATCCAGATTTATGTTTGATGGCATACACATATAGAAGAAATCTATAAAGCTGTAATTGGTTGGTTATATGTAAATACGGCAAAGTTTTAAATAAAGAATCACAGTAGGAGGCAGTTAACTACACCACACCTGAAGACTCAAAGACTTCATTTACAGTCCTTTAACTGTACCACAGTGATTTCTATGTCAGAGGATTTGTCACCTCTGCTGTGAGATCTTCCTGCCTTTCAAAACACACAATGGGGGGAAAATTAAATCCCTGGAGGAGGATTTAGACACTTATATAACTCCCCAATTATAAAGTTTTTTTTTCTTCAAGAAGCCTCAGTGCCCTCCCTTCTGTTTATATGACTCACAAATATCTAATACTGAACTGTGTATAATGCCAGTATGCCCACATGACTGCAGAAAAGGCTCTTTTGCTTTCTGCCCGAGTGAGTCAGGCATAATGGGAGGCTTGAAAAGCTGCGAGCTTAAACCAGCGCGGTCTTGACAAAGCCTTGGTGGCTTGCTGGGAGACTGTGCATCCTAGGAAGTTGCCAAAAAACTAATTTTCAAGAGCACTCAGCATGGTCTTAAAACTATCTAATGGAACCACACCCAGACTGGACGTTAAATACCTCACTCCTGCATGGGCAATTTGCTGACAATGATGAAGGAAATTGCCGTGTAGGCTACTATAACCACCATTAACATTTAAGAGAAAATTAGAAAGAATATTAAAATATATAAAATATTAGAAATAGCAAATAACTGCACATTTTAATGAATGAGAAAACTGAAGATTCAACACTTTGTCATATTGACCTGCAAAGAATTTGTTGTTGTTTTGTGTGATCATAAGAAAATGTATTATGAAATAACATAACATGTGAAACATGCATCCCAGAGATATAAAACATTCAACAACAACCAATAGGAGCAACCAATAATAAAAAGGCACATACCTAAGATACACTATATGGCCAAAAGTATGTAGACACCTCAACATTACACCCATATGTGATTGATGAACTAATTCCCAAACTATGGGCAATAATATGCTGCTATAACAGCCTCCATTCTCCCACAAGATTTTGGAACCTCGCTGCAGGGATTTTCTCCCATTCAGCCACAAGAGCATTAGTGAGGTCAGAAACTGATGTTTTGGTGATAAGGCCTGGCTCGCATTCCAGTTCATCCCAAAGGTGCTGGATGAAGTTGAGGTCAGAGCTCTGTGCAGGCCAGTCAAGTTCTTCCACACCAGGGCTGCAACTAACGATTATTTTCATTGTGGATTAGTATGACTGAAACTTTAATTAATGACTGAAACGATCAATTGATTGTCTTAGTGAAGGGATGAGCTGTGAGCAGTTCAACCGAAGAGTGATTTTCTCCTTCTAAGATTGTTTCATTTGAATGATTTTTTTAGAGGTCTGAAGTGCTGAAAATATCCTGTATTTCACACAAAAAAGTCAAAATAAAGTGTTTTTGTGTGTCAAAAATGTTTTACTGCTTCCTGAAGACCTCTAGATATGTGTCCACATACTTTAGCCCATATAATGTACTACTCATATCTTATCTAATGGAACCACGCTCAGACAGGAAGTTATACATAGGCCACTATAACATCATTTACATCATTTCACAGATCATTTACAACCATCAAGTATGTATCAATACTTTATTGGTATAACTTGACAGTAGCTAGGAATTTGCTTTGGTGTGATCTAAAGAAAATACCAAACATTTTATGAAGTACATACAACCCAGAGATACAATACAGTCAACAATCAGCAGAAACAAGTATTTGTAACAATGCATATACCTCACATATTGTAGGTCCCATATCCTATCCAATGGAACCACACCTAAACTGGACGTTAAACCTTACTCCTGCATCTGATTTGCTGACAATAATGAAAGAAATTACAACATAGACCACTATAACCAATAGCAAAAATAAAAACAAATAACACAAATAACTGTCTCAAAACTAGAACAAAAATGTAAATTACAACACAGAACATTTACAACACTTGATAGATTGTTGAGGTGTGATTATAAGAAATGACATATCTTCAAACTTATGAAACACACATCCTGGAGACATAAAACGTTCAACAATTAACAGGAGCAAACATTCATAACTAATATACTTGCACACCCTATACGTTTGTTCTCTACAGTCTAAGCTAGAAATAATTGCTGATACAGATAAGAGTAGCTTGTAAAAAGAATGCCTGGTATTTGCCTTTAGTTCTCTTACAAGACATATTTTATGATAAACCACAAAGTCATCGAGAGGTCCCAGTCCCCTCTGATCCCCCTACCTGCCAGCCTCAAACCTCCCCCTCCAATCTACTTATATTTCAACCCACCTTGATGTACCTGTTTACTTGTGTGTGGGTGGTCCGGCTGGTACTAAAATAAATTCCCTTCCCCCCACACTGGCAGAGCCAGGCGTAGGGTATACCTGTTTATCCGATTTCAGGAAACGGCTAAAGCTGCTCGCTTGTTTTGTAGTTTACGTCCTTGGTATGAAAGAGGTAGAAAAGGATCGAGGGTGGGCACATGGGAGGAGGGGATCATTCAGCAAAACAGTCCCCTGGCCAGGCCTCAGGACCACCTAACCTGTGGCTTCTATTCTTGACCCCATAATGTGTGTGTGGGAGGGGGGATATTACCTTTTCGCCGACAGTGCTTCCCCATATTCCCTGACCCCACAGAGACATTACAGTGGGCAAATATAAAGCAGGGTTTCATGAAGCCTGAGCTTATCTGCGCTCTGAAAGTATGTGAGACATGCCTGAGAACAAAAGGCCGTCTCTCAGCCTGGGAGCAGGCCAAGGGGATCTCTTTCAGCAGCCACAGATTGCTCTGTGTTTTCTTAATTGACAGACCCCGGCCACATTTGATAGAAATGACATGCAGCTGGCAGGGCGCCCCGGCCTTCCAGGTAGACCACCTTTCAGCAGGAAAATTGTTCTCAATCTAGTTCATAAAGAAAGTTCGATGGCGGTCTCTCAGTCTGCGTCATAAACATATTGTGCTGTGGTGGGTTCAGCTCACTGGATTACACCTGCGTGGGAAAAGTTAGTTATTTCAGAGTGTGGGGTCCGCTTTCCTCATCTACACCTACTGATGGGCTTGGTGGCAATTAATTCCCAAAAACAACTTGAAAAATGTCAAAAAGCAACATCTATTAGTCTACAGAACCAATTTTTTTGGTAATAAATGTTCTAATTATCAAGTCAAACACCCACATTTAACAATGGGTGCTTATTATTATTCTATATTTAACTAATTCTATTTAACTCTGACCTGTTTCAACTGTATACACATATATGTATATCATTCTGTATATACTTTTTATTGGTTTCTGTCCACACTGTACATATTATAGTTACATTACTGATAGCTGCATTCATTCATACTGTACATTATATATTACATTGTTTATTTTGTAGCACTAATCCTACTGTAACTGCCCCATCTTTTTATTGTTCATCCTGTACAATTGTTTTTCTCTATATATTTCTACATGCACATTTGTTACTGTTTGCACTATCTGGGTAGATGCTAAACTGCATTTCGTTGTACTGATACTTACTATGTGCAATTACAATAAAGTTGAGTCTAATCTTATTGCTGGATTATAGTGGGTAGGTGAGGCTACATAAAGCTATATGTTCCCCTTTTCCCAGTCTGAGGAAAGCATGTCCTCAGCTGGCCAGACACAGTAGTGCAGCCTTTTCTCTTTTTTTTTAAATAGTCCTGTCAATCAATCTTGAAATCTGTAACCTTACTGTATATGTATTTACACATCTATGCCCAAAAGTGTATCTCCAATCAAATTCAAAGTTATTTTATTGAAAAATGAAGGGTAATAAGTTCTTGTTGTGCCACAGACTGAACATGCTTAAATGTAGTTACTTAAAAAAAACAGAAAACAAGAGCATGCAGCATCCAAACTACCCTGTGATCCAAAATGTCAAAATGTGGTCTCTCTTTGTGAATTCAAATCATTGCTGCAGAAACTCTCTTCTGGCTGTTGATGTTTTGAGATATTTTATGTTCTTGACGAGTTGGTCTGATTAAGTTATTGTTGTAGATTATATTTTTATTTATTTATTTATCTGTTTTTGACAGCTTGGGTTGTCAAAATGTGCCATTTAGGGTGAAATCTTTTATCTGATTTTGATTTTTATTAGAATCTGCATGTGTTTATAATCTCATTAATTTATTGTTCTTATTAGTCTTATTTGTTTCTTTTTAATGGTTCAGACTGCTTTTAAGGTTCCACTTTAGGTTGTTTCTAGCATGTGATCAGTTATGATTCTTTATCTGCATTTTTCTGATCTTGTGGAATATTTTGTGATTTTTATCTGTCTTGCGTTGTTTGTCTGTAACTCACTGTTATTGCTGCCTAACTTGCACATCCCACATGTATGTGCTGTAATAATCGCAGCAGGACTGGAATGAGGTACCAGGCACCAACTGAATGAGGATCACACCAATCTCAAACTTGATTCTTTCATTCCCTTTGAGGAGTTTTTTTTTTTTATGACTCTGGTAATTTATTGTATTAATTGTTGGTTGTCTGACTTAATATTTGTATAACTGTGGTCATCTTTTATTCGAGGCAGGTTGTGTGGTTGAGGGAAGGTCTGACTGTAAATGTCTTTGTTTGTTCTTAAATCTCTCTTGAAAAAGAAATCTTGATCTTAATAAAACTACCGGATTTAGAAAACATGATGATACTATTCCATTAGAATCTTAATAAGCCCAGTTTTATGCATTTGTGTCTATAGATACATTCACCTCTTCAGTACTGAAAAATGCAAATGAACCTCAGTGATGTGCCAGTAATGACTAACAACAACATAAGCTGCCAAAATGACTTTGTCACGGCACATACTATCAAAATCTCTTGTGTGCATTTAGATGCTGGGCATCCCAAAGGCCCGAACTCCACAGAGAATAAAAAGGCACCATATGGCATCCATGTCTCAAGCCCCCGTGATCCACCCAGGCTGATTTCCCATCCGGTGTAGGAAAAAGGATTTCAGGGTGCCAAACAGTGTTGGTCCCCTGTGGATATTAGCAGGCCATGGAAGATAAGAAACTAGCCATCCTAGACAGCCAGTTCCATCAGCAGATAAGAGCAGAAAAGGCCCCTCAGCAACACCTGAACCTCCACTGATCCACTTCAGGCCTGATGCGAGCATGCAGCATTCATCAAGACAATATGTTTGTAATTTTGGTTTGTACCATACCTCAACAAACTGTCATTCTTTATAAATAGCAATAATTATGTCTCAATATCTTGAATAGTGTTTGAATTTATTTTGGAATAGAAATGATCAATTAATTGTTTATTAAAAAAAAAGAATTCACCTTTCTACTCTGGGGGGTCAACATAAAATATCACTTATACATACTATCTTTGCACTGAGCCTCAGTTCAGACTTACATTTATTCCAAAGGTTGCCATCCCATACTGTATCCTCACTTATAAATAAAACAAGACAAGCTTTATAATCAGGCTTGAATTCAAAAGTTGAAATGTTGTCTACTGTTAGGCTGCAACACTTAAGTTTAAAAAAACACTGTAACCTGTGAGAAGTGCCAAATTTGACACTGTGACATTTGGAAGATTATGTTTTGTTGCCGGTAACTTATTGCCTTGTCTATAAGGCATTGTTTTCGGTGTCAGCAATAGGCATCAGTGTGCTTTCCCTTTATTGAATGTTCACAAATACCAGGAAAATGTCTCTTGTGTCAACTATACCAGTGTTAGTGTGTGTAGAGACAGCAACTCAGAAAACTCGGCAAATGTCAGCAAAAACTGAATTTTTACATTTATTTTAGAGCAGATAATAAGCACCAGTCAAAACCTAATTGGTGTACTGCTTCAACATACTTTTACCTACAAACTTTATTCAAACTGAATTCTCATATCATTCATAATTTTTGAAATATTCAACGCTTTGTCTGCATTTTTTCCCCATTGAAATTAATGGACAGAATGTTCAAAGTTTGGACGTTTCAACTTCTCTTAAACCTCTTCATACTCATTCATACTTTCAACGACAAGGTTCATTCAACTTTAAACAAGTCTCCACCCGTTGTACTTACTTTGTACGTATTAGTCCAGCTTTTTCATAGCTTTTATAGTGTTTCCGTAATCACAGTTGAAGATATATGCTCTTTTCTGACCTCTTCTGATTTTTACATTGTTTTATAAACATTGCGCTGAATGTTCAGACGTAGAGTGAGTGATATCATCACACAGACTTCAGCTCCTCAGCTTCACAGGAGATTCAATTGTCTCATTAACTTAAATGACACTTTAACTGCCTTCATTACTTACATTTTAACTGACATTTCGACTCATCTCTTTCTCTTCAATTGGCATTTCCATTGTAACTGCTATTTCAACTACTTTCAGTATTTGCATTCCAATTGCCACTTCAACTGGAACTTAAAATGTTTGAGTGTTTCAACTATTTCAAAATGTTTCAACTGCACAGTTTCAGCAGCGAGCACAGGTCAATTTTCTTTAGCCTTTTCTAGTATAATTTCAAAATGCTTTTTGGAAGCAACAACACACTCCTTAATCTTCTGTGATCTGAAACTCTATACTCCAAGGACTCTGACTCTAAAATACTAATACTAAAAAGGACACAGATATGAAAACTTAAGGTCATCTGATAACAACTGAATAAGCCATGAAACAATGGATTACACAGAGAAAATATCAGCAATGAGATTATGCAACAAATCATCAGGTTGGGACAAAAAAAACCTACACTGAAAAGAGAATTTTTCTCTCATATGTCAGGCCTGAGCTGAATGAACAAAGCCCACTCTCCTTGCTAGCTCACTGACATGCTCCAGATTATTTTATGATGGGGATTCACAACCAGATGAAACTCTTCTTGTGCTCAGTACTGCCTGGTGGAGCTCCTGTCACTTTGTGCCATGCTGATCCTCTCTCCCAGCTGCCTTTCTGCACATGGAACCTTTTTTGTTCAGAGGCCCAGTGAAGGCAGAGGAGGGAATTTTTAGGCAAAAGATGGGTCACAACTTCCCTCCCCTGCTCTACAGATGCTGGTGGGTTAATGAAGTAACAACAAATTGGGCCGCAGGCTAATTTGGAGTGGCATTTCCTGGCCCCTCTTGGCCCATAGAGATGTGTTTCATTTTCTCTTATCAGTGATTCAGTCATGTGTATTTACGCATGGACGCCTCTGTCTCCCCCAATCCCTGTGCTAATGGAAACTTCGTTAATGTCATTAATCTACGGGCCCAGACATGCACTAAACACATATTTTGCTGTTTGTTCTCCATTTGTCAAATAATACTAAGAGCTTCCTTTATGTCAGAGTTTCTAGACAGTGAAGCAACACAGAAGAAATGAGACAGAGGAGGCAACTATTGTCAGACACTTTGGTGATATTCTGGTTTCGATTTTTTGGACAGTTAATTTATCTAATTATGGCTTCAAACATGTAGACTATATCCCACTACAAATATCATATATCACTACATTCCATAGATATCCACAGACATTGATGGTCTATAACTTAAGTAAGGAGCACAAAGTAAGCCTCTAACCACTGTGCAGTGAATTTAGAGTTGTATTTCTTTGTCTTAAATCAGATCTTAATCTCCCTACAAAGTAAATGATGAGACAACCTCTAGCATCTTTCAGTGTCCACTAAGCATAACAAGATGTGATCTGTGATTATGGCAGACCGCTGAACTCTGATCTCTGCTGGCTGGAGGACACAAGTTCAACACAGTTACTCACAATTTAGCAGCCCAGATTGCAAAATGCAAAATGCTCCTGCCAGGACGAATCCTCATCATGCTGATAGTTTACATACTCTCTGTTAGGTGAATCAGTCTGTTTATATCGCAGGCAAATTTAGCATAGCTAAAAAATACCTCTGGGTGCTCAGAATTGGGCTGAACTCAAGCCTGGGTGACAGAAGACTTGAGGTCAGAGCAGGGGACTGTCAAGAGGAAGGTCACCTCTTCAACAGCAGGACTATAGGCTGAGAAAGTGGAGGAATGCAAGGAGTAACAAACTTATAAAGACCATGAGTTGAATCGTCTAGTTTCTGGTGGGATTAATTGATCAGGGATTGCCAGAACGCAAATTTAAGTGCTCAAAGATGCTTCACTACTAATATTTGCCATTGAACAAGGTATTTAACACCCACAGCTCCAGCTATGCTTCCTCTATAGACAATATTAAAGTGATTCCCAAACAGGGGGTACTTCTGTAGTTACCAGAGTGTACATGGAAAGATAGTGGAGTAGCTCAGCTAATTTGAAAATATAGAAATTCTGATTTGACAAAAAAAAACATATAATAATTCCCAGAGCCTAAGAAGACATCTTCAAATTGTTTGTTTTGTACAATCAACAGTCCCAAACCAAACTATATTCAATTAACAAAGACTTATAACAAAGAAAAACAGCAAATCCTCACATTTGAGAAGCTGGAACCAATCAATGTTTGACATTTTTGCTCGACAAACTAAATGATAAATCAATTTACAAAATTGCTGTCAATTAATTTGCTGTTGACCAACTAATCAATTAATCAACTTACTGTTTTAGCACTATAGCAAAGGGAGACTGCCACCCAACAATACTGCCACAAAAAGGACAGGAGAGGTTTAGTAAATATTGTCATTCTCATATTTTTAGTGGAAATCTGTAAATTCTCTTGATCGAATGTTGATGGCATGAGAACAAATTTACAAAATCACCCTCGAAAGCATAACTTTTTCTTCCCAAATAAGAACTGGGCCAAAATAGTCTTCACTCAAGCAGTGAATAGTTGTGAGTCACACTGGCCATGATGTTCTATTCATTCAAAGCAAATGGCAAAAATGTCTTAATGAAGAGATAAACTATGTGAGTAACTAGCGGGGCCGGAGCTAGCTGACCTTGTGTTTCCTGTCCAGTCTGTGGTTAGGAGCACAGTAATTAGGAAGATGCTAATGGGTCTGACAGTTATGAATCCTAGGAAAGCTTCAAATGTCGCTTCAATTAGACGGCATTCTGAAGACGTCTTGTGTGGTATCGTCATTCAAAACTGTGCTTGGCCTGAATCTCTACATAATAGTCTTTTTTCATTAAAGCCTCACATCATGACACACATAAGAACCCTAAAGAGGTAGTTTGTTCATCAGCACCTTCCACAAGTTCATCAACACCTTCAAAATCTTTCCAAGTTGAGCCCCTCACAGTTTAGTTCACCAGATTCTAAACATACATGTTTATTCATGCTGATTTTAAAATCCAACATTATTTCTTGCTTGGTTGATTGACATTTTGATGGCCACGCTCACAAAGCCACTTTAATGTTGTCATTAGTTATGCTTCTCTGGTGGCCAAAAGATGGATCCCTAAGTCGCAGGATCCAATAAGGTTGTATATGAATGGTTGGAGGAGATAAACTACATCAAATAAATGAAAGAAAGACTCATTCACTGATGGAAGACGGGAGGAAAAGTCTGTTAATTAAAAATATGAAAATGAACAAAATCTCTGACACAGTTTTGAGCCCATCTGAACAGCTACAGTAATTCTCTCTCCACCTTATATGAACTTCATTTAATTAACAGGAAGCTGACAAGTAGCCTAAACCGATTTATTTATTATTTTCTCTGTTTTTTGCACATGCTTAAGATGAAAATACCATTTTGCATTCAGATAAATAACCAACAATTGATAATTTGATCATTCTTACTTCGTTATTCAGTTGGTTAATGTTACGTGAAAATAACTCCCAATTATATTTATTTCTCTTGGTTTTCCTGACTAAAATATGGCCTTATTTACAGGTTGCCTGAAGTAAAATTGACATTCAAGTCTCTTGTTTGACTGTGATGCTTTGTGACAGAAGACAAATGGCAGTTGACCTGTGACTATAAGGTCAACAGCTATTTAAAAGTAGAAGAAAAACACTTAAGAAACATCATATTATCATAAGGTTAATGGGAAAAAAGGCCAAAATATATTTTTTACAAACACAATAAATGTAATTTACCTAAATTATTTTTTTTATTTATAGAAAACAATGCATTTGGGTATGTTTAATGAGATTCAAAGAGCAGTGACAGCTATATTGACATTTATTTTAGATGGTTTATCAAGTTGCCCACTTTCTTATACAGCCAACCAATTAAAATAGAAACTGTTGCTATTATTTTGTTTACCACTGACACAAAACTACTGATGATTTATCTGAGAATACATCTATGACACACAAAAAATAAATATTGAGAAAGAAAGAAACAAATATCAGTAAATGTGTCCCTGCAGATTCTTTAATCCACCTCAATAACAAGATGATTGATCAGAATTGTTGTGGCTACTAACAACTTGGACATGTCTGTTGTAAATGTCTGCTCTTCTGTCATTCCTGTCAATGTCAGAGAAGAAATGTGTCTCTTCTGAAATTAAATAAAAATTTCAAAGAAAAGGGGGCAAACAAATTTGTAAGAATGAAAGTCATTCCTGATTATGCCAGTATGGAAGTGGAATTAACTTGTCTTTTCAGCTTCCTTCTGCCCTAAGACGAACACATATGACTGAGAGTCAGACAGACCAACTCAGAGTATAGTATCTGATGAGAATATGACAGCCTTAATAGGTCTTTTTCACAGAGGACATTTTGACATTTCACAGTAGGAAAACCACAGGTTTGAATAATAAAATGAATGATAGCTGAATTCCATTTAGCTGCTTCAGTTTCAGGGTCCTGGTATTGTGCATGCTGGCTCACTGTAACGCTGACATGACTTAGGGACTGTATGGAAATTATTAAGGGTGGAGGGCGGGTCAGAAAAAAAGGAGGGTTTTTTTTTACTTTTTTCATCCCAGATTATGACGGACAGTTAGACATAATCTGATCTAATTGATATTCATTTGTATTATTTGGAATTAGGGATGGGGCGAAAAAATTGCAGTGCTCAAGTCCTTCTAGCAGGCACAAAGCTGCCACCTGGACCCAGTTTACTCATTGGTAAAGGTGTAGTCTGTCATGTCTCTCGTCCAAGTCACAGCAAGAATTTATGATCCTATAATCACCTAATCTGACACAGTGACCATCTTAACAGACAAAAATATTGTCTAGTCTGAACCTGGCATTATGTGAACCAGCTGCCACAACACACATGAATGAAACTCATGAGCCTCTGAACAACATCAGTAAGTTACTCTGTCAGAAAGGACTTTGAAAGCAGCCAGAGATTAAATTTAGATATTTTCTTTGTTTCAGTATATTACATGCTGCCAGGGGCTAAAACTGCATACTGAATAAAATGGACCACCTTCACTGTTGTGCCTAGGCATAAAATGATCAGTTGCTATTGATCAATAATTTAGACAAGTGCTAGATTATTGACAGGAAGACAAAATATGTTAGGCCAGCTATGTTTGAGAAATCCCCCTATACACTCAATCACTGGAACAGAAATTGCTCCATGGTATATGATAACGCAGGGATGTGTCCCCCCCCCGCCGCAGATCAATGCTAATTGAGGTCCTACATGATGAATGTAGTCGGAAACGTTTTTAACCCAATGACTGCTGAGCAGCAACAAGGACGGGCCACTGAACACTGAATATGTTATTATACAAATTATTATACAGATGAGAGACTGAGAAGTTTTTTATTTCAGTAAGTGTGTCTTACAGTAAATTGAAATTCCCTTTCCATGCATTATGATGGGCAAGTAGTATTTATTTTATTGTATCTTGCTTGTTCTTGCTTAAAATGGGTAAATATGGGCATCTACTGCATGATATGCAGCATGAGATGCTTTATAAATTGAAATTTCAAGATTTACTTTATAACTAATGACACTGTGATGTCTCCTCTGAGGCACAGCGGTACAATGTGATGATCAGCTCAGCTAACAGAAGGATGCTGGTCGATCCCTGAAGCCCTCCAAACACAACTCTCTGTTGGTGCAAATTCAGCTTGTGGACAGCACGCAGCAGATGGGGTAAACCATGCCATCATGTGGAAAATAGACCTGTTGTGTTGTCACAGAGACAAGTTACAATATAGTCTGCCAATCCGATCACCAGAGGAAACTGTACGAAGGATTTTTAACACGTAGCTGTAGCAACAAGGGGAAGCATTAATTCTTATTGTGCATTCACTGCATCAAGTTTGAACTAGATCATAAAGCTGATGTTCTTTTTCACAATCTGCCTAAGCACACAAACATTAGACTTGTTCTCTAAATCTTAGAGAAAGAGATTCTTGGAATTTATATATACACATGACCCTGTATGATGACATATTTAATATTGTAGACTATCACTATAGCTCCTGAACTCATGCAGCCTCTCAAACAACAGAATTAAAACAGACAAATATCCTGACTCATTGCTGCCACCTTGTGTCAGTTTGAGTCATAAAACAATGAGCAATTGAAGAGGTGAAGAACATATTCAACACTTGTTTGGACAAAGTAACGTCCAATTGCATTAAAAGAAACCCAAATATCCTAAAAGTAAGGATGCACCGTCACCCATACTAATCTTAATAAACAGATCAGATATTGGCCTTGACATAACCAATCCACATTAAATAAAGTTTCTTCATCAATGTCATTATAAAATTCAGTGTTTTTGCTATTAGTTACATTAGTTCAGTAAAGTTTTCTAGCACCACAGAAATCTCTGCCTTCATGTTATCTTATATAAAAACTATTCCAATAACATCTACACAGTGAGGTACACACATTTTAAATTTGGAAAAAAAGAGTGCTGGTATCAGATCAGTACTTTCAGACACCCTAAATTGAGGTATTGGAATCGGTATTAGGTTAGAAAAAGTAAGATTGTGCATCCTTACGTCACAGTTGATTACATCACAGCAGATTTA
Source organism: Siniperca chuatsi (assembly GCF_020085105.1). Classification (NCBI taxonomy): domain Eukaryota; kingdom Metazoa; phylum Chordata; class Actinopteri; order Centrarchiformes; family Sinipercidae; genus Siniperca; species Siniperca chuatsi. The sequence goes on from NC_058061.1 coordinate 9,671,594, forward strand.
TGCCCCTTTATTGCGGTGGAAAAGTGACAACAGCCATTTCTGATGGTAGTGAATTTTACAATTTAATATTTCTTATATAATTCATATATTGTATTACTGGGCAACAGCATTTCAACACAGGTATGTTTTTACCAAATTCATTTCAAGGGTTTAATGGGAAACCATCATAATAAATTCCAATACTTATTTCAAACAAATACTAGGCTATACATGTATGCATTTATTAACAATATAGATTTAAGGGCTGCTTCACCCACGTCACAAAAAATACATAAAAACATTTTCCCACTAAACTCTGGTGGCCATGCAGATAGTTTTGGTGCAACAACTACTATAAGCAACAAAGCAGGTCAACAGTTTTCATTGGGAAGCAGTTAAAAACAGTTGACAGTGAGGTCTGTGGATTATCCTGAGGAGCCAGGACATTGTTTCTGGAAGACACATGGTCAGCACCACAAACAAAATTGCATTTAGCTTCATTGTATTGTGGTGGCAGCATAAGTCTCAGTAGTGAAGATAATAAAACCTGCACAAATAAAACCAATCGCTAGACAAAACTAGTGGTAAGTGAGAAAATTGCTTTTGTGTGATTTGGGTGAATTGATCCTTTAAACTGGCACATACATGCAAAATTAAAATGTTTAATTAAACTCAAACATTGTTTAATGTTTCTAAATGAAACATAAAATACATTTTTCTTAAAATGTCATATACACAAAGTAAAATATGTACTTTGTTTTAAAAACCAACAAACAATGTACTTTGGTGAGAATGACTTTTCTATAAAGCCACATTATTACAACACTGAATGATAAACACATTGTACGGTGACATCATTTGAACATGAGGCAGCAATTCTTACAAGTACATGGCTTTCTTCAGTCATTTGCACATGTAGACTTATTTTCAGTTCTATCTTAAATATGCATCTTTGATCACATTCCAGAGAGGTTTTTTTTATCCACATTATTTTGCCGAACAAACTTGAGTGCAAAACATCCATGTCTTCTTGGATTGTCTTGAGGTTTCTTAGAGCAACTTGCGTGTCTGTGTGATGCAGTTGAGAGTGCTTTGATAAAGACACCTGTAACAAAGGAAGGCACCATTATCTGCTGCAAATAGACTAGTAATAAATTCAGTGTGGTTGAGTTCTAGCCCTGTTTGGATATTTGACAGATAGTTTTGAATATAAACATGTCAGAAGCTCATACAGTAGATATACTGCTCACATTACCTACCTGTGTGCTATTGTTGGACAGATAGATGGCCCTTTGGCTATATCTGGAGATTGATAAAGGGAGCAAAGCCCAGCACGTCCTGAAGAAGTACCAGAGCCCTCTGTAAAGGCGGCTCAACATCTATCACTACATTGCGCTTCCGTAGCGGATCCAGGCTTGACTCTGTCACATTGTGACAGTGATTCACCTTCAGGGACTGCAGCTTCGGGCAGTACTCTGCAAGAGTCCTGTGAGCACAGCATGCAGAGGATCTTATGGATGGGTGCACAAGTGAGGTGGTGCATGTCAAAGTGTGGGCACGGATGGCACAAAGTTAGCAGGATTACACTTGAAAATAAGATATGATATACCTGATGGACTGGTTCCTGACCCGCAGGCAACCTGTCAGGTCCAGCTGCTCCAGGCCCCTGCAGTTCTTGGCCACCTCCTCCACCGACTCATCAGTGACATTGGCATTGACTGCCAACGATAGAGACCTCAACTTCAAACACTTCTTGGCCAGATAGCAGATGGCGTCGTCCTTGAGCTGGCGGCAGGCGGTGAGGTCGATCGACTGCAGCCCCCCACAGTGGTCAGCCAGGCTGCGCAAGGACAGGCTGTCCACCCACTCACAGTGCGCCAGGCCAAGGTGCTGGAGGTGCATGCAGCTCAAAGACACGGCCACCAGGGAGTGGCGGGTGAGCAAAACACACCCGCTCATGTCCACTCTCTGCAGGTGTTGGTTCTGACCGATAACTGGCAGCAGCTCCTTGTCTGTCACCCAGTCTGAACAGGTCTTAAGTGACAGGCTATGGAGAACTTTGTTGTCCTTTAACATGGAGCAAAATGCTTCCTTGGGAATGGATGGTCCAATCTGTAAATATCACAACAGAGCAGATAGCAGAATTCCTCAAGAGCTTGTGCTGCAGCCAATATTACCTCTCAATATATTTTTACAGGCCATTAAAACTTTCACTCATCAGGACTTACCGGGGACAGATCAAAAGCCCTGCAGTTGGCTAGGTACACCTGGATGAGGCTGTGGAACTGCTTGCTCACCCTCTGCAGGCTGACAAGGTGTTGAAGTGGCAAATAGCATAAAATATGTGGAACAAGAATATCCTCCCAGGGCAAGTCCAAAAGATGGCACCTGCTGAAGAAATGCAAACCTTGTTGTTTTACAGCTGAACTTTGATACTGCATGCAAAGCTAAAGCGGTTTAACGGAAACAACCATACACACAATTAAAGGCAAGAATAATGACAGTGATATTGTATTATCAATAAAGAATGTTATATCAGCCTCGTCACGGTAATATATAATTAAACCAAAGTTAGCTGCCATAAATAAATGGGAGAAACAACAACAACAACTAGCTAAGTTACATCGCTCACTGACTTTAATGTTGTTAACTGTTACTCGCAAGCTACCGCTGTTAGCTGAGAAGCTAGCCTGCCACCAAACCCAGTCGCTTTTTAAATACAAAACTCCCTTTTTAAAAGGCACTTACGTTCGCATCTTAGCTTCTTCGTCCATTCTGAGTCAGATATGTTATACAGACTTTTTAAGGACGTGTTGTTCTTCACATAGATGCCAAAATATCGTATTTTCCTTTAGCATCTTTCAAGAATTTGAGGTGTAACCCCAACCCAATGCTGCCTTCATGTACTGTCGGAAGAATTTTTATTGAGAGCGGAATTGCACATGAACTATCCAACAACGTTGTAAATTTATTAAGATTTTAAACGAGAGACAAGATTTGTTGCTCAAAGTGATAGGCCCACACATAATAACTGTTATCGTTGCTGTGTAGGCTATTTTCCCCATTGCATTGCCTTGGTAAAGCATAAAGTAGCTAAATTCTGCGGCACTGGACTTGTTCACTAAAACAACAACTACCATCAACCTTTTAGGGAGTAAATTTGTTGTCGTTCGCTCCAAAAAGTATGCTACTTAAATGTGAGAGACGTCGTATTTAGGTGACTTATGTCTAATATAATAATGGACTCAAGCGTTTACGAGGAACAACTGAACGCAGCAGTTGTACTTTTCCGGGTTTACGTCAATGAGCAAAGGCAACTTACATATTGGTTTGCAACAAGACCAGGACTATTTTTAATATTTGGCATCAGATGATTTGGTCTATCCTAGATAGAGTTCTCCTCTCAGAAGCAGAGAACCTATCTCGCTTTGTGTATCCATCTTTTTTTTGTAAATGATTCAACAGCCACAGCAGTAAATGGATTTTATTTAGATTTTATTTGGAAGAATAAATCACATAAACTTAACATAAAAGAAATTTGTACTTTCCAATAGTAAAGCAGAAGGAGGTCCTGGATTTCGTCGATGCTGTTAATACCATTAAGCTTAACGGGTTAAAAAGTGTCTTAAAAATCCTGATTCAATTTGGTATTTCATCCCAAACCACATTTTCAATAAAACTGGAGGTCTTTCTTTTCTTTTGACTTTTTTTGCAGAACATATTGCCGATCAAATTGTCAAAATGTCATCAGCAAGACAAAACTTTTCTCTGGAACAACTGCAACATAGTTATCAGAAACAAATCCTTTTTCCTTCCTAAATTGTTCCAAAGAGATATAAATCATATTCTCAATCTTTTTGATGAACTTGCTATCCTATGAACAGTTTTCTGTACACAGTTTTCCGATTCCTTTCAGATAATTTAATTATTTAACTTGTGCTATTCCAAATGGATTAATTCAACTTGTGAAAACTTCAGTTATGGTGAGAATAATATAACACAGCCCCCCCTGATGTTGGATGGAACTGAACTAACAGATATGAAGTGTAACAATAAACATATTCGCCAAACTTTTCAAAGAAAGAATAAAACTGTACCTAAAGGCAAGTTTTTCTGGAGATCTTAAATTGACAACATAGACTGGAGAAGGGCTTGGGCTTTTGCCTTATAAGTAGTATTTCAAACAAGGCTAAGGAAGTACATTTCAAAATTCTACATCAAATATTTACAGACATTGATATTTCTTATACATTTTGCAAACAGAATATAGAAACAATTTCTCCCCTATTTCTTGACTGTGAAATATCCCAAATTTGGACAGATCTAGAGTCTCACTTTTTTGAAGCTGCTAACTATTATTTGTTATTATACAGATGATGCCGTTCTTGAATATCTGATTTATTTAATTTTTCTACATGCAAAGTTTTTTATTCACACACAGAACATTTCTAAATCACTACCTAAGATCTCACCTTTTCTCCTAGAACTGAATTGTTTAGTAAACAACACAAGTAATAAGATTTTACAACATTATATAACTTTTCCCCCAGAAACCTCTCACTGAATATGTTTACATTTGTGTATATATGTACTCCTGTTTTTTATTTTTATGCCATTGTTTTTTAATATTTTCATGTTATGTTCTCCATATGTATTTGTTTCATTTACATTTAATTTGTATGTGCTGATATTGTTTACCTGAAAGTTTGTATATTGTCATTTTGTTATTTAAAAAAATGTTTAAAACAATTATAAAATAACTCTTTGAAATGAGACCTTCTATACTCTTTGTATTTGACAGCAATGGTTGGTTTCATGTTGATTTTCTTTAAATTCCTATATTGGCAAAACAACTTTAGCTGTATATGAATCAAAATAGCTAGTTACAAATTAACCTGTACAGAGATCTTATCAAACAAGTAATAATAAATAAAAAAGGCCAGTACTGTTGTGTTAGAGGGCAAAGTACTGTGCAGATTGTTCTGTGCAGTAACTCTAGACTGTGATTTCAGACTATGGAACTAAATAAACATCTATCTCACAATTTGCAGCTGTTGTCACAAACAAAAAACTGAGAAAATCAGTGTAAGATTTCCTGAATTTCACTCTTGATGTTATACTTTTTTCTGTAACTGTCACTTCCAAAGAGGTAAGGATGCAGCCAGAATGAGTGTGTTCTGCTGCAGACCCATATATGTTTATTTGGAATATTTAATTTCCCAATGCCAATTAGCTGTCACTTTATTAGCAGTCTCTTTTCCTGGAATACATGTGTTGAACAAATGACCAACCTGCCAGCTCACCTCTGCCCAGGAGAACAATGAAGTCAGTCATGCTGAACAATTGCTGACCCATGAGTTATGTTTCAGTGAATTAGATGAGCCAACAGGATAGCCGGGTGAATACTCACTCTTGACTGACTACAATCCCATATACAAGCTAAAGTACGAGCATGGCGAATAAATCAATCTATGATTTCTCTGCTGAGACCCTGGATGGACAGCTGGTTCCGCTCGGTAACTACAGGGGTAAGGTGCTTCTCATCATCAACGTTGCCACCTTCTGAGGGTCAACAATAGAGGAGGTAATATTCTGCAAGAGCACTGATTGATTACAGTCAGATCACATTATAACACAAAACCTGTGCAGTCATTTTTATTAAAGGCATTTGATTTTGTGTCCTGATTCCTTTCAGTACCACCGACTCAATGCACTGATGGAAATGTTTGGCGACCTCAACTTCACTGTCCTAGGATTCTCCTGCAACCAATTTGGTCTTCAGTCACCTGGTAGGTACACTGTAGCTCACGAAATGTGACAGAAATAACAGATTATTAAACTGGTAGTATACTTTACCAAGAGAAATATTGTACTCTTCATCAGTGGTGTCTACATTCGCTTAAGTACTTTACTTAAGAACAATTTGGAGGTACATGTACATTACTTGACTATTTCTATTTTATGCTACTATATTCTTCTACTCCATTATATTTCAGAGGGAAATATTGTACTTTTTGATCCACTAACTTTTATTTGACAGCCATATTTTACTTGTTTATTTTCAGATTAACATTTTACATTAAAAAAACATGTTTTTTGTAATGGAGCATTTTTATGTTAATGTATTGGTATTTAAAACTTCTTCTACCACTGACCTACATACATGCTTTGTTTGTCTAGTTGTGAATGAACACGACTTACGGTTTTCATTTGGCGTATGTTTTAAACACATTACTATGTCTTTTTACTTTTACTTTTTCAGAGGTGAATCATGAAACCCTCAATATTCTTAAGTACGTGAGACCTGGTGGGGGGTTTGTGCCAAAGTTTCCTGTTTTTGGCAAGGTTGAGGTGAATGGATTAAATGAAGAGCCTCTTTTCGCCTATCTAAAGGTAGTGTGTTTCACATAGGATTTGAATATATTAAATTAATGGATGAAATGTTTTTGTCATATAGTATATTTGTGCTGTCTGTGCTGCAGATGTTTTAGATACACTGTCATTTCACGTTCGCCATAGGAATCTTTGCCATTTGTGAACCCTGTTATTGGAGATATAAAGAAATTCTACTGGTCCCCAATCAAAGTCAATGACATTCGGTGGAATTTTGAGAAGTTCCTAATCAATGCAGATGGCATGCCCTTCAAAAGGTAAAGTTATAGACCATGACCTAAAGTTAGAATCCCAATAAGCCCTTAATTTGGTCAAGCACATGTGTAACTGTTATAGTGGCTCTAATGTTTTCCCTTTACTGCAGGTATGAACTTCATTGCCCCATTGAGAAAGTGGAGAAGGACATAGCAGAACTTCTCTGATGGATTTTCTTTCAATTTGTCACTGGTGGCAGATTGACGATCCCCCAGTAAATGCACCCATGCACCTGAGCTGGATCTGATGGGAAGAGGAACAGGCCTCAGGGCTTCAGTGCATTCACTCTGAGAACAAGTTCCCTTCAGCCACTGGAAGTTGGAGTTTCCATGTAAATGTCACATTTTTCTCTAATGTGATTATGTCTGCCACTCAAAAATAAATTTAAATGAATAAAACACTATAAAAAAAATGTTGTAGTAGTTGTGTTTGTTTTTGTTATCACTCCTGATATTACTATATTATTAAGAGGCTGAGTGGGTCACGCAGAAGTCTTTTACAGTCTCTTTTAATTTACAATAATAATATATTTCATATTTAGATGTTTAGTATGAATTGGAATTGGTCCTACGCCGACCCATACTTCCAACCATGCGCATGCGTACTTCTTAGTCTGTCAGACAGCAGCAGCCAGTAAACATGGCTGGTGTTGGTTTCCGACGGTGGGCCCAAACTCTTTCTAAAGGGAAAGGTTCTGGCATTTCAGCCCTTTTGTCGGGATGTAGGGCAGGTCAGTAGTGTTATAGCTTTTGATCATACTATCTGATTAATTTACCTTAAGATACGTTATAGGGTTTAAAGTTTAAAGCCTCAAATGGACATAACCTTGACTTGCTAACGTTAGCTTACGCTAGCTAAGCAGCTACCGCTATTCTAAATGAGGGTGAAGGCGGAATGAATAACATTGTTGTTTCTTCATTCTTATTCGCTTGCGAGCTTTATAACTTTGACTTGGTTTATTTACATATGCTATTGTTGGTGTTTCAGCCTCTGGTGTGTCAAAGGATACTGTACTTGGTCCATGTCCGAAGACCCCTGAGGAGAGAGCTGCTGCTGCAAAGAAGTACAACCTGAGGGTTGAGGACTATCAACCATATCCCGACAACGGCGAGGGGTGAGCTTTATTTTAAATAAGCCTGCCATTGATAGTAGTTTAAACTGTTCTTGTTTTCTCTGCAGTGTTAAGGCAGATGTTGAAAAGTAAAGTTCAGCTCATACATTGTTATCTTTACCAGATGCATCACCACTGAGTGAACCACAAGTAACAGTGTCATTACATATATGATTAACTATATGCCATCTTTGTGTTTTTGTAGCTATGGTGATTATCCAAAGCTACCAGAAAGATCTCAGCATGAGAGAGACCCCTGGTACCAGTGGGACCACCCTGACCTGAGGAGGAACTGGGGAGAGCCAGTAAGATACTGATGACTTTGTTTCCTGCTGTTGGAGTTATTTATTGTGATATCAGGTGCACATGTGCAGCCCATATATTGGCCAGGCTGATATCTGCTGTTATGAGCTTATCGCAGATATATCAGCAGGCGACAAGTAACAAGACGTAGCAGTACAGGGGCCAGTTCCACCAAATTTCCAACATAGTCTTCAGCATGAAATAATTTTCTTATTGCTCATTCTGACATGTTTCACTCATCAAGACAAACACCATACTTGCAACCCATGCATGAGCGTGCAAGAGCCCTGTAGGAATCCTAAATAAATCTGCAATTTCTGAACAACTGTCATTAGTAAAGTGTGATGCCGCTACCATTTGCGATGTAATCAGTGCTTGCAAATTGCTTTTGTGAAATGTGCTCCAGAAATGACAATATGTCATAATTTGGAAACAATGTCCCACACGTATATATCTTGGTATCAATAGTGTTTTTTTGTTTTTTTTTTAAGGCAGGATAAATTGAATATATCCTTATCAATAACTTTACTGATGTGGTTCGATTCCCACCTTCTCCTGTCCTGAACCCCGGGTTGCTCCCCAGCCACTGGGGATGCACAAGCCAGTGCAATTCCTAATTGCCGGTCCCAAGCCCCGATAAATGGGGAGGGTTGCATCAGGAAGGGCATCCAACGTAAAAAGCGTATGCCAAATCAAATATGCGGATCATCAGATCTCCATGTCGGGTTAGGCAGGGCCTGGTTTGCCAGTGGGATGGAAACAGATGATCTGCTGTGGCGACCCCTACGGGAGCAGCTGAAAGAAGAGGTTATATGTCAAGTCAAGTCAAATTTATTTATAAAGCACATTTAAAAACAACCCATGTTGACCAAAGCGCTGTAAAGACCAGAGCAGGTAGCTAAAATGACAAATAAAAGAAACATAAAAAGAAACACCAACATAAACATCAATGCACACATCTCAGGCATAAATCAATGCACACAGCTTATAGGCACAAATAAACAACTCATAGGCACCAGTCAAAACATCAGCCATGTCAGGAGGATTCAATGTAATGTATTAATAGTGTATTGCTACAGCAATTAAGAGACACAACACCTACATAATTTAGTATAATCTCTGAAGATTGTACATGCATAATTTTGTCTGGACTGTCTGGAAGCACCATTGCAGCTTTAGATTTTGACATTTCTGTAGATAATAACATAACATATTTCTGAAGTGTATTGTATCATTCCTCTGTATAGACACTATTGCTTTTGGATATGTAGAAAATATTCAGCATGATTGTACAGAGGTCCTGCTTCCTCCACCCAAGGCAGTGCCTCTGTACAATCACCAGCTCACATAGATAGACAAATAGTTATTACAATATGAGATTGTCCATGACCGTTAAATAGTGATTATTCTCTGTCTATTTTTAGATGCACTGGCATTTTGACATGTACATCAGGAACCGTGTGGATACATCTCCAAGCCCTGTGTCCTGGTCCACAATGTGCAAACAACTGTTTGGTTTCGTTGGGTTCATGCTGTTTATGTTCTACGTTGGGGAGAAATTGCCATCTTACCAACCTGTTGTAAGTACAGACCAATGCTAGGATTTATTTTTTGCACTACATACTATTTTCCGGGGAAGTGAAATGACATGGTCAATTAATCAATCATTTTAAAAGGGAGAGGATTCCTTGCTTTAGGTCAACACTCAATCTCTCATTAAATTATTTGTTTTTCTCTTCTTTATATTATCTAATCACCCCAATGTTTTCACCTGCCCCATCCACAGTATCAGATAACAGATACAGTAAAAAAACAACAACTCTGGAGATGATATGGTTTAAATATCTTTCATCTTCTCCTTTTCCTTTATATAAAACTGTGTTTTTCCCCTTTGTGCATATTGGCATGTTAACATTTTGAATTATATCATTTTACTTACTGCTTCAGAGTTATTCCTCACCAATTAGTCAGACAAGTCAAACAGGAAAGCAAATTAAGAAACTTTTACTCTGACATATACTGTAGATCATAACTGCTATTAAATTCATGTTCTGTATAAAGTATATACAGTAGTATTTACATTTCTAAAGGCGTATAGGGATTTGTGTAGTTATGCATACTAGAATGATAAACCATAACAGTGCTATGTCATGTTGTCGTATTTCTTGTCAGTTTGGGCTGACTGCTGGACCCATTATCCAAAACATATTTGACTGTGAAACAAAACATGTCTGTTAAATCAGTCAATTGAACATAGCATTGAAAAGTTCTGCTCAGTCTGGAGGATTACAAAGTTAACCAGAGATCTCTGAAAATGAGATTATACTCTGGGTACGTATTTGAGTATGTAAAACAAAATCTGAATACAAAGATTTATAAAAAATAAACTTTCAGAACATATTTACATTTACCATTTTAAAGTTATCTGGCTCACTTGTCAACTTACTTTGAGACAAACACCCAGGACAAGTGTCAAAGACAGCTAGATAACAAATTGTCCACCAAACTAATAGATCTATAAAACTGGTTTTCTTGTAATCTAGTATTTATTAACTAAACGTTGCTGTAAAGTGGTACTCAGCTTTACAATTGTTCGATCCCGAAGAGACCAGAAATGTACACTCATGAATACTTTTAATCATGTAGTTGCAATGTGAGCGCGTTTGAATATAAAGGAGTTATATGAAAAATAATATGTGAAAGTGTATGTTTAGTAATTTGAGTATTTTTTAATGTCACTTTTTAGTGTTGTGCCACCTGCAGATGAAATGCCTTTGACTGTATCCTGTATTAAATAACATGCACATTTTCAATAAAGCATTTGTCTTTCTTCCAGGCACCAAAACAGTATCCCTATAACGAGCTGTACCTGGAGAAAGGAGGAGATCCGGAAAAACAACCAGAGGAAGTCAAACATTATGAAATCTAATGACTAAAATCTGGTTCTACTTCTGTATATATATTTCTGTCAAGAATAAAGATGTTAACAATTACATTTTCACTGTGTTGCTCTTGTTTTGTGTATAGAAAGAATGTCTACCTGCCAAATAGGTTTGTTTTTTCAGAAATTAAAAGATTGAATTTAGACTTAAAAGTGAAAAGGAACACTTAAACTCCTGTATCTCTCGTTATGAATGCATTATACAGTATATTTTTGTTGTGTCAACGGGGACGTCGGGGTTACCTTAGGCCACAACCGAATGAGAAATGTCCGTGTCGGCTACCGTAGCATAGTGACAACACGGCAAAGCACTTTGGTCGGAATCTGCCTGCGGCTTAGCGGCTAGCTTGGCTAATAAGTAACTCCTCAGTTTGTTGTGGATGCGGACAGTCAGGCTGTGATATATACAGTTGACGTAAGTCACTTTCAAAACCGTATTTATTTTCTTTTGCTGGGCTTAAACGCGTTTGATATACAGTGCCTCGTTTCTGTTGAAATATGGTAACAAGGGTGGTGGGTGTTGGTTTGCTCGCTAGAGGCTCCGGTTATGCACTGGAACGGCCAGGCACTGTCGGCAAGGTGCAACGTTAACCTACAAAGCTAGCTCATGTGACTTATGTAGTGGCATGTATGAGAAATGATCTGATAACCTAAAACTATTCGAGTGATAGTAAGGGAATGGCTGTAATCAGATATTCTGTGTACAATGTTATTAACTATGCTAACTATAAGTGTGTGTGAAACATGTTTGGAGCCGTAAATGCGAAATGCTAACGTTAGCTAACTACATTTCAGGTTAGCTTACGTTAAATGAATTCCTGTAGTTAAGTGGCTTGGCGACAGTTTAACGTAGGTAATACCACCGATAACTACGTTAAATTCACTAAGATGTAGTTAACATAAGTTATAATGATTGTATAACAAACATTTTGTTACACAGGTGGAAGCTGGCGGTATGGGAGAACGCTTTGCTGAATTAACGTTAACTTAGCCAGCAATTTCAGGAAATAGTCGGAGTCTATCTGTCAGTAAGGGTGGCACCTCTTTATGTACAGTCAATGGGTGGCACCCTGTTTGAGCCATGTTAGAAAGTAGGGATATTTAAATTGTGAGTGCAGATTTGTACTTAATGATGTATTGTTAATCCACAAGATGTGTTATGCAAAGACATGTATTATATTTGATTTAGTGGAGTCGGTTCGTCTGTCCAGGACTTGAATCTTGTGACGTTAGAGGAATATGAGGCTGAAGGAGATCCAGAGGACTGCCCACCAGGCGTGGAGTCCTGCCGCACACCATCCTATCCACTTGGCCTTAGGAACATCAGCACAACAGCTTGATGCCTCTTTCAACACCACAGCTGCCCTAGAAATATTTGAGGTGGATTTTTCTGACCCATCTCTGGACATGCAGCTCAAGGGGTCATTACCCACCGCCAACAGGTAATTTTATAGAAGTGATACAAAAATAAGATACATTTTGTTTCCACATCAGCCATTTTAGAGAAAGGACTCAGCTTAGTCCTTTGACACAATACCTTGCTTACTGCTTTATTTTGGTACAGGATGGTACAGCAACTATCTCAGTTTTACCACTAGCCACATATGTCAACAGGCGCCAAAGTAGGGCCTGTATATATTTGGAAGCTCTAGTATTCTGGTCATAGTTTGGATTCATTTCTTATCCTGATAAAACAGAATATTTTTACGGGCTACTGCACCCCTTCAGATCTGCATGTTATAAAATTTTGTTTAAAGTTAGCATTGGAGAAAATATTTTTCTACAAGGAAACAAATGTTTGATTAATGTGAAGATTTGACCTTAAATAATTTTCTTGACACATAAACTCACTCTCAAAAATAAAATATGGTTGATTTTGGCTTAAAAGGCAAAGAGAGAGTTGAACATATAGCTTATGCAGAGCAGTATGCAGAGGACTGCTTAATGCTACAAATGATGGGCCATGAGTATGCTATTTGTAGCAAATAACTCATTTTACTTCTCATATTCCATAGGTTGCACAGTATCGTATGGGTGAATTTTGGAATGGGAGCAGATGGTACTGGAGGGAGACTGGTTGGTGGCAGTGAAAATGGCACAATAACTGTTTATAACCCAGAGGCCATAATGAGCTCCGGAGAAGATGCTGTAGTGGGACAGTCTAACAAACACACAGGACCCATTCACGCACTCGATTTCAACCCTTTTCAGGTAAATGTCTGCAGTCAAAAACTTATGTGTCCATAGAGACAGTTTACACAGAAGGACTTCTCTTTCCTGGTACTCTAGTACACATTATTAATCCTTCTCAATGTTTCCTCTCTCAGAGTAATCTCCTCGCATCAGGAGCAAATGATGCAGAGATATATATCTGGGATCTGAACAACTTTAGCAGTCCAATGACACCAGGAACAAAGACACAGGTGGGTTTGTGATTGAGAGATCATAGGTTTAATGAATTTCACACGTCTGATGTGATGGTTGAGTTGACTTCTTATTTTGATCCTGACTCATTTACAGTTTGCGTCAAAACACAAAATAGAAACCACAATCCCCAACAGGCAGCATTCTCCTTGTTTCTTTACCTTTGTAGTTTCATGTATGTGAGTTAGTAATAAAAGCCACAAGAAAGTTTTGTTTACGGTTTCCATTTCATATGTTGTGTGTGTAACTGCCCTTAGATAATAGAATTATTGCTGCTTTGTCACATGGAAATTTTCTGTATAAAATGATCGAGCCATTCATAAATTTCATTAAAACAATTAAACTTTTACTGAATATCTTGATCCTACATTGCTATCAGCAGCTTTCTTTAAAGGGTCTTTTAAATAGGTACCAACAGTGTTTGCATGGCACAGGCCTTTTAGTATTTTCATTTGAATATCAGGGATCTGTTTCTCTCAGACTTAGCTAGATTTGTTTTGACAATAACAGCCTTTGTCTCTTCTTTCAGCCCACTGAAGACATCACTGTTGTGTCCTGGAACAGGCAGGTTCAGCACATCCTGGCCTCTGCCACCCCCAGTGGGAAAGCAGTTGTGTGGGACCTGAGAAAGAACGAGCCAATCATCAAGATCAGTGACCACAGCAACAGGGTTGGTGGCTTTAATACAAAACACAGCAAGTCCAAGTCTAAATTTACCTTCCGCCAAATCACTACAAGTCTGTCTGTCATGAATCAATCGATAACGCTCATCTGCCACACTTCAGCAACATTTTCAGATGATTGAACATTGGCTCTGTATCAAACAGGCTGATTGTTGATTTTTTATGGTTGTCATCACTAAGCCATACCCTCTAACTTCTGTTTCTTGGCTTGAAATTAGATTACTAAAACGAACACATAAAAATGAATGATTATTGTATACAACATCATAGGTACTCACACTACTGAAAATTAGTAATTAATTATTAATTTTATATCGAAAAGTATTCACAATAATTGTGAATCTTGCTTAAAGAAATTTTGAGTAGAGCTGCTGTCGACTCTGCTTCTCTTATTTATACTTTTTTATATGTTTTGATAAATACTCAACTTTATTACTGATGTTGTTTCTTTAATACACCTTCACCTATGATAATGAAAAATACATTATTCACGCCTGCTGTCCAGTTTCAGTACAATCCAGCACACCTGCAGAGCAGACGCCCCACAGTACACTCTCGTAACGGCTTACATGTCAAGTCTCAGATTTTAGCTGTATGACTCAGGTTTTAGTGTCTTTGATCATCATCATCTATTTTGTGAAAACAGCAGATTTCCACACAGTGAATGAAATTAAAAGTGCGCGTCTTGGTCATAGTTCGGTAATGAAATCCTAGCGCACCACAGAGCATCTCTCTTGCCTGGCTCCTGACAGCCATGTCAACCAAATTGCAGATCACACTGGATGGTGTAGGTAGTAGTTTGGCCAACTTCACTAGCATTCAGCACCAGAGCTGAGGCCATAGGAACAGAAACGAGTCATGCTGCCCTCAGTTTCACCCCTCTCTATTTCCATTACTGTACGTTTTGTAAATAGGTTAGATTTAGAAACAAGACATGAACATTTATGGGGCAGCATTAATTTTGCGAATCTTTTTAAGGCTCCCATCCCTGTCAGGTTAAACACAAAGTTAAAATGATTGTTGTGTACGTTGTATCCTGTAGAAAATCCCTGTTATCATTCTAAGTTTCATCTGTTATGTGATTTCAGATGCACTGTTCAGGAATGCTCTGGCACCCTGATGTGGCCACTCAGTTGGTGTTGGCCTCTGAAGATGACCGACTGCCAGTCATCCAGATGTGGGACCTCCGTTTTGCCACATCACCCCTTAAAGTCCTTGAGAACCACACAAGGTGAGTCTTTGACAGTTTGTATGTCATGCTCATTTCTGTTTTTTAGTCATCTTGCAGAATATACTGTATGCACCTTCTGTTGGTATTGTATTACAGGGGAATTCTGTCCATATCCTGGAGCCAGGCTGACTCTGAGCTCCTACTGAGTAGTGCTAAAGACAACAGGATCCTCTGCTGGAACCCAAACACTGGAGAGGTATATCACATTAATTGCTGCTTGTTTGTTATCCCTGAATTACCTTGCCTCATTATTATTACTTGATTTCAATATCATGGATTCTCACGTCATTTCCTTAATTTTAGGTCATTTACGAGCTTCCAACAACAAACCAGTGGTGTTTTGATGTCCAGTGGTGCCCCAGGTATCCAGCCCTGCTTTCAGCTGCTTCATTTGATGGGAGAATCACTGTCTACTCTGTGATGGGAGGGAGCTTGAAGGCTCAGCAGCAAAGCACAGCTGATAAGGTAACAGTTGTTCTTATGTGATGTATTTAAACCCAACGGCTGTGTGCAGAGCTGCATTGTTTATCCAGAAGATGGTGCTGGTGTGAAGGGACTGACATCGACTAATGAATGTTTGTCATCTACACTTGTAGAATAAATATAACACTGAATTTGAAAGATAGTTAAATGGCTGCCTGGAATTTCAGAGGTTATTGCATGAAGTAGAGCTGTAATTAATGATTGTTTTCATCATTTATTAATTTTGCTGATTATTTTCTCAATTTAGCGATTCATTCTTTGGTCTATAAAATGCCAGAAAAATACTAGTATAAAAATAATCTATCACAGTTTCGCAACGCACAAGTCGACATATTTAAATGTCTTGTTTTGTCCGACCAACAGTCCAAAACCCAAAGATACTCAGTTTAATACCTAAGACTAAGAAAACCAGCAGATATTTACATTTGAGAAGCTAGAACCAGTGAATTTTTGCTTAATCAATCCAGATTAATTTTCTGTCCATCAACTAACTGACTGAATGTTTTAGCTCTACTGCAAAGAGTTGTGCCTCTTTTAACGTTTTGCATTTTATTTAACAGATATCCTCCTCATTTGATACAATGGATCCCTTTGGTACAGGGCAGGTGCTGCCTCCCCTGCAAGTTCCTCAGCCTGCCGTGCAGGACACCATTGTTTCCCCTCTGAAGAAGCCACCGAAGTGGGTGCGCAGGCCAGTGGGGGCTTCCTTTGGTGTAAGTGCAACATTAAAATATTTTATAAGCATGCCAATGGAGAAGGCATTGTTAAAGGGATAGTTTGGGTTATTTGAAGTGGGGCTGTATGAGGTACTTATCCATAGTCAGTGTACTACCTGCAGTAGATGGCGGTCAGCACGCCACCAGTTTGGAGAAGCAGAGAGTTGTACCAGCACAGAAGCTAAGCAATGTACTGCTGTGGACAGGATTGCTTTACCTTGCCATCAGGCAGGCATTTCCTTTGGAACTACATTTTCTCAACCGTCTGTAGAACTTCATATTATATCCATAAGCGCAACTTGGCCTCGCACTGTACAACACTGCCGGAGATCAGCTGTTTGGGTCAGACTTTCAGCGGTTTATGGAAGAGACAATGAATGAAAGAAAATTAAAATGAGTGACTATGACAGCGACGATGAAATGCCGTTCACTGGAGACAAGGGGATACTTTTTCAACCAGAGTATACAGAAGAAGAACTTTTGCAGAAGGACACAAAATGGGCTGAAAGAGAAAGAGAGAGGGGAAGCTTCTGGGGAAACTGGAGGCCAAGAAAGAGTACAAGCTACCTGGTAGTGCAGATGTGGGAACTGTAAGCCCATGCCCACGGACCAGAGAGCTACTGCTGCCACGAGTGGGACTTGGTTACAACACAACTTCAGGATGCCAGCGTGTCACAGACAGTCTGCGTCTTTTAAATCTTTAGAAAAGTGAAGTTTGATTTCATTTAGATCTTGCAACAGCACTTTCTGACCCAAACAGCTGATCTCTGGCAGCGTTATACAGTACACAACCAAGTTGCACTTATTCGTGGGAATACTAAAGTTTTACAGTTGAGAAAATGTAGTTCCAAAGGAAATGGCTGTCTGACAGCAAGGTAAAGCGCTGAAAATAATCAGAATATAGCGTACACTTGAACTGATTGTTTTCGGTGGGCCTTCTTTTAGGTGGCTAAAATACGTTTTGCTGCTGACCCTGTCCACAGCAGTACATTGCTTAGCTTCCGTGCCGCTACAACTCTCTGCTTCTCCAAACTGGTGGCGTGCTGACCGCCATCTACTGCAAGTAGTACACTGATTATGGATAAGTACCTCATACAGCCCCACTTCAAAAACCCAAACTTTCCTTTAAAATTTGCCAAATCTTTTCCTTTATGTGTGATCTGTTGTGTTTTTTCATTTATTTATTTTTTTTATTTTTTTATATATTTTTTTTCCAGTTTGGTGGAAAGCTGATAACCTTTGAGAATCCCAAACAGCCTCCAGTGCAGAGCCCCCAGCCCGTCCCCAGACAAGTATTTGTGAGTCAGGTTACCACGGAGACAGAGTTCCTCCAGCGCTCCAGGGAGCTGCAGGCGGCGCTGCAGTCGGGCTCCTTCAACAACTACTGCCAGGCGAAGATTCAGAACGCCAAGTCAGATGCTGAGCAGGACATATGGAAGTTCCTTCTGGTGGGCCCTCACGTCCTCTTGATATTGGGACATAACATTAAGTCTGTCGGTCAGTGTGTGGTTATTGTATTCTGAGCTAACTGACTTTCTCTGTTTATAGGTCAACTTTGAGGATGAAGCCCGTGTTAAATTCCTCAGACTTTTGGGTTTCAACAAAGATGAATTGGAGAAAAGGGTATTCTGCCTCTGATATATTACTGTAGCTATTAGCTGATATCAGTCATATATAAGCATGTACCTGTGAATCATATCCTGTGTCATCTGTGTGTTTGTGTTTATTCAGATTTCAAAATGTCTGGGGAAGAGTTTTCAGTACAATGGACATGGAGTAGATGCCAAAGATCTGGCAGAAAAGATGCAGCAACTCTCCACTGAGGTCAGCATGTCTGCACACAAAATTTTTGGTCATTGTTATTTGCATACCAAGTTTTGCAGCCCTTTTTGTTATTGTAAAATATTCTTTGTTGTATTTTCAGAGGTCTGATGAATCCGTTGATGCGAGAACTTCGGGTTCTGTTTCACCGGCAGACTTCTTTAGTCAAACCCCAAAGGACAACTCCAACTTCCAGATCCCCATGTCATGTGGTAAAATCCCTCATCTGCAAACACAATTAAATATGTGATTAAAACACAAATTATCTCTTTTTCTGTCATGATTGGAAATCTAACTACAATTTGTGTTGCTGGGTTAATGGCTAATGACCTATGTTCTTTTGAAGATACCGATGGTTTGATAAGCCAGGCGCTGCTGATTGGTAACTTTGAGGGAGCTGTGGACCTGTGTCTGAATGATGGTCGTTACGCTGAAGCCATCCTGTTGTCTATCAGTGGAGGAGAGGAGCTACTCAAGAAAACTCAGCAAAAATACCTAAGCAAGCAAAAGAGCAGCATTTCAATGGTAAGAGTATGTTTGATTCATTGTGGCGCAGTTGGCACAATGACTGAATATTTTAGCTGTAGGTTAAGTTAATTTAATTTGTTCCGAACTGTAGCTTATATCATCAGTGGTAACCCAGAACTGGAGAGACATAGTGCAAAGCTGTGAGTTGGACAATTGGAAGGAGGCTCTCGCTGCTCTGCTGACCTACGCTCACCCTGAAGATTTTGCCCGTCTGTGCGGTAAGTTGCTCACAAGTGTAGCAGCACATTGATCATGCTGCGACTTGCCTCACTTGCAGGAGAAGTGTACCATTTCATCAGTACTTGTTTTACTTGCTGAATAACTTTTCTGTCTGTACTCATCCCCCCCGCTCTCATTTCAGCATTCCCTCTGTCTTTAACATTGCTTCGTTCTGTTATTCTTCTTGGTAGATACCCTTGGAGGCCGGTTGGAGCATGAGGGGACAGAGAAGCGCTGCCTGCAGGCCTGTCTGTGTTACATCTGCTCTGGGAACATTGAGAAGCTAGTGGAGTGCTGGGCTTTGCATAGAGACAGCTCCTCCCCTCTTGGTCTGGAGGTATAATCTTTATCAGGTTTGGTCTAGGCTTTGCATGAATGAAATACTATTTTAACTACACTGTTGCACCACGCACGAGTATCAGCGCAAAAAATGTGTGATATATGTGTGGAGCCCTTTTTTTTGTGCTACTACATCCGAAAATGATCGAGTAGAATAATAACCTAGGAGAAACAGATTTTTTTTTTCATGGTAATTATTGATTTGTACTTTCCCACTCCTCTATGATGAATTAGAAATGGTTGCTTGTACTGACGTGCAAAACCGGTGTAGCAGTTTGAGAAGAACTTCCAAGATAATTTTGTTGGGCTGCACATGGAACGTGCCATTGTAGCCCAAAGGTAAGAGCACTGAGGAATATAGCAGTCAGAGTAAAATTTGTCTTTGTTTGTGTCTCTGTGTATTTTTCAGGATCTGGTTGAAAAAGTAATGATGCTGCGTAAGTCAATCGAACGCCTCCGCAACAGTGAGGTGGCAGTCCAGAGCCCCATTCTGGCCGAGAAGCTGACCTGCTATGCTGGCATACTGGCTGCAGAGGGCAGTCTGGCCATTGCCATGACCTACCTGCCTGAGAACTCAGACCAAGTAAGAGGCATAGCAGTAACCTCATTTCAAAACCCCAAATTCATAGTTTTGCTCCATTTGGATTGTAATAAATACCTTTGTGTGTTTGCACAATTTTGTCTCCCCAGCCTGCGATCACGATGCTGAGAGACAGGCTGTTCCACGCTCAGGGAGAGGCTGCCATTGGACAACAGCCTCCAAACTCCTTCAACAGAGTCAATGTGTCCACAGCCAAGCCCACTCCTGCTGCCCAGACTCCTGCACCAAAAGCACAAGTTATGGTATAAATCTATTAGCAATCGAAAGCATTAAATCGATGTGCCAAATCATAACAGAAGTTTTCTCAGGGCACTTTTCCTATAGAGCAGGTCTAAACCGTACTCTTTATAATATTATTAAGAGAGACCTAACAATTCCCACCATGAGCAAGCACTTGCCGACAGTGGCAAGGAAAAACGTCCCTTTTAAGAGGCAGAAACCTTGGACAGAACCAGACTCAGGGTGGGCAGCATCTGCCTCAATCTGTTGGATTTGGGGGGGTGGAGGGGTAGAGAGACAGCAGGAGGAAAGAGATCACACAGTAGCACAATGCAAGTTCCACATAGAGATGTAATGTAATGGTAGTGGTATTAATATTAATAAAAATAATAAGAGTAATAATAATGATAGCAATAATAATAACAAAAAGACTAATAATATTATTTGTAGTAGTGGTTGTCGAGAAGGAACATGGAGGCAGAAATACCTGCAAGAAGCGACAGAAGGAGAGAGACGAGAAAGCACAAAACTACGGGAGAGAGAAGATGTCGAGGTAGTAACTTGCATTAATGGGATAAGAATGTGTACAGATGGAGAGGGAGAGGAGCTCAGTGCATCGTGGGAAGTCTTCCGGCAGCATAACTAAGGGATGGCTCAGGGCTCACCTGAGCTAGCCTTAATCATCATGTTATTTGCGAGATTATCTTTCCTATGTAATTATGGATGTTTAACTTTTCTTTAAAAGATGGTGTTATTTTTTTCCCAACCTTAGAGTCAGTACCAGCCTTCCCAGATGGCTGCCCAACAGCAGCCTCCTATGCCGTCGGTTTTTACCCCACAAGCTGCTCCAACCAACACCGGGCCTGGTCTCCCACCTTCTTCTCATGTACTGCCGCCCAGTGCGACCCGCCCTGCCATGAGGCCTTCCTACCCCCAACATCCTGCTCCGGCTCCAGGTTTGACGCTGACTATTTATATTCTACTTTCAGGTGTTTCAGGCTGATTTTATTTGATGTGTAATGGTCCTTGTCCATTCCCAGGTTTCCTTCCTCATCAGCCATTCCAGCCTCAGCCTATGCCCATTGGCGGGCCCTCCGCCTTCCCTCCTCCAGGTCCCTCTATGCCAGCTGCTAACTTATCAGGACCTCCACTACAGCCTTCATCATCCACCCATGGAGGCATGCCCCCCATGCCCAGCCCCGGGGTGCCACCGTCAAGCTTCATGCCATCTACCTCTTTACCCTCAGGCCCGATGCCACCCACTTCCCAGCATGGAGCCCCAGTTCCCATGTACCCAGGGGGCCTCCACAACCACGGGCCTGCTTCCCCCATGTCATCTGGTCCCTATGCCCCTTTCGGATCAGGGTATCCACAGGGAGGACCCGGGGCTCCTGCTGTAAAGCCCTTCTCAGCACCTGCTGTTGCCCCTCCTCCTACAGGTAGGTGTCATGTTGGTCACTTTGTAGTAAAAAGATCAGAATTACATTCATTCCATTTGCTTTTTTCACATGTTTACTTAAGTATTTATAGATAGAGACAGATCTATACATAACAGATGTTAGTAGGAATCTGTTGCTTATGGTTATTGAATCCTGTTCAGCTGTCCACCACATTTGACTTGCAGGATACTTTCCCTGGCTGAATACCCAGTGTGACCACCAAGGTGACAGGGTTAGGGTTGGATATGGAATAAGAGTGCATTGAAATATACACTTGCGTGACCAGACAAACACCTGTACAATATAATACAGTGCAATACAATATCTCCACATTTAGTTCTATGTTTGTAGTAGATTGTATTCCATTGTACAGGGTTTCTTTATTTTTCTGGTCACTCAATGTATTGTTGGTGGTGTTTTGCTTGTGCTGCTGTATGCTGGAGGGAAATGTAGTGACTTTAGAGCTGATTTATTTGTATGTATGTTAGCTTAAAACACAGTAAACAAAACCAGTTTCCAGGCTTGTATCAAGATACTGTAGGTTTTATTTTGGGTTATACAGTGTCATCCCTTTTTAAAGAGAACATACACAGTCATACATTAATAGTGCAAATTAAGACTTAAGTAACACATTTTACAACATTTTCAACTGATAATACATGTTTGAGATCAAAAGGGTATATATGAGATACTTATAATTCAGCACTGGGATATTGTTACTGTTGAGTGATTATGAGGATGCTGCCTGAACATTTGGCCATATTTGCTGTTTTGTTTTTGCATAAACTGCTAAAATCTACGGCTTAATGACATGTTTTTGCCATGTAGACTAACCTTGGCTCAAAGAGATTGTCTTGTCTAGACAATCTTTGACTGCTTGAGTGTGACTACAGGAAAAAAATGCTGCTAGTTTCCTTCTAATTCTTTCTCTTCCTCTTCTAAATTTAGGACCTCAGGAAGGCTGGAATGACCCACCAGCAGTACGAGGTGGACCCAGGAAGAAGAAGGTAATTCCACATTTATCACTATCAAAAAAGCAATTTAGTCCAGTGCGTGCAATATTTCCTTTAAAATATGATGAATTAGAATAATATGCTTGCAAATCTGTGAGCAAACTTTGCTTCATTACGTGTTCCAGTCTTCAACTATTGCTGTAAGCACAGGTCAAATCAAACTTTAATAAATCAGCTTTCTTGCAAATGCAGTATTTTTTTTTCATTTTTTTTTTTTCAAGAAAAAAAATCTATCTAAGGTTCTTCTTACCCCGAAAAAAAACTAAAATATAGAACTAAACCAAATAGTTGCATCTACATTTCTGTCACAAGCTTTTGTGGAAACACTTTTACATTAGATGACATGATTGAAGACGGTGGTTCCCAACCTTTTTTCTCTGACGTGTTTTCATGCAAACAAGCTCTGATAAACCCGCTACCTGTTCAACACCAAAAAGCAGACAAGACAAAGTTAGCAACTAGCTAACTACGAGCAAACTAAAGTAGAACATCCAGTCAGCTTGTTGTAGAGTTCCTCTGTGTCCAACTGGCCAAAAAGTAAATAAATCAATAAACGTAGCTTCAATTATATATCAATACAGCTCCGTTTCAGTGTTTTATAACCTTCCTCTTGTGACTGGATGTGTCTTCTGTTGTGTGTACACAGGTCCCTGATAACTACACTCCACCAGCCCCCATCACTGCCCCTGTGATGGGATTCCCTGTGGAGGCCCCTCAGCCCCATGACCATGCCCAAGTCCCCCCTGGCGCCCCTCAGGAGCCCAGTGTGCAGGTCAGTGTGTGATAAGGGGCTGTTATCTGAATTCTCAACAGTAACGCACACAGCAAACATGTCAACACTTTGTGTTTGGGTCCTTGTTTTCCTCAGCTCCTCCAGCAGCTACCAGCAGAGAGGGTGGAGCAGAAAGAAATCCCCGCTGAACACATGGTCCTCAAATCCACCTTTGACAGCCTGGTGCAGCGCTGCCAGCTAGCAGCAAGAGACCCAGTAAGTCTCACTGTGTGTGTGTGTGTGTGTGTGTGTGTGTGGCTGCATCCACATTTTTGCTGTAATAAAGCTTGTATTGATTGAAGGGGAAAGTTTGAGTGTTATTGGTTATAAAATGACCACAAATGTTTCCTTTTCAGCAAACAAAAAGGAAACTTGATGATGCAGCCAAACGTTTGGGATACCTGTATGACAAGCTGAGAGAGCAGTCGGTAAGAAATTGCACACAAGGTTATCATCATGCTGTAAAGAAATTAGATAAAGAAAAACTGCAAAAAGATGTTTTTCAGTCGTGTGCTGAAGTTAAAAGTGCGGTACGCAGGATGTTTAGGTTAAAATGCTTCTACTATTCTAGATCACAAAAGTGTCACATTCTTTCTTATTGAGACCTTATTGATTAAACTACTGAGAGTATCTTCTGCTCAGTGCCCACATGCAGTGATGAATTAAAATTTAAAGGGTCAGTTCAACCAAATCACACAAAAAACACAGTAACCAAACACATTTTGGCATTTTTAGTAGAGGTGAAATAAAGAGCGCCTCCGCTAACATCAGAAGAAATCATTACATTTTTCTGAAATATTAGGCTTATTAAACTCCAGGGAAAACGGGCAGTAGCACACAGATAAGGCCACATATTTAATGAGTGAGGCGATTGTTTAAACCACCATCTAATAACATTGATAACAAGGTGAGATGCGTCAGAAACTGTCCGATTTAGCTCAGCAGGTGATTGATTGATCGTCACATTGTACTTTCGCTTTGCAGATATTAATCAGAGCAGCACATCTCAATGTCAGGGGAAAAAAGAAAACTTTCTGAGTTTTGGGAAAAGTAAAGACAAACAGCCCAGTCAGTTACTTCAGGTGCTGAAGTGTGAGAAAAGACTCACCGCTGCACTGCAGGTCAGACACCAGGCGGAAGTTAGTTTGTTAATCACCAGTTGGACACAACTCTGCTAACCAATTTCTTGGGGTAAATGACATTTGTAGTTTAATTCACCCCCTCTCTTCTAATAAAAACAAAACTGTAAAAAAAGATAAAAACCTTCAGAGTAGTGCTGAAAGGAAAAGTGCATTTACTAATGATAGAAAATGAATTGCTATTTCTAACTTTAAGAACACACACACAGCAGAGAGGTGCAGACCAGTGTGAGCTTCAATGCAAGTCCATCAAAATTAAAACGCGTCGCACAACTTTTCTCCAGCACACCATGCTGCTGTCTTGCCTTGATCAGAAAATTAATTACTAACAATTTGATAACCAGTTAATCATTTAAGTCATTTATTCAGCACATATGCAAAACATACTCTCAAGTTTTGGACTGTTAGTCAGACAAAACAAGCTATTTGAAGATGTCTCTTTAGGATCTGGGAACTTGTGATTTTTCTGACATTTTATAGAAAGATCAGGCGCCACATAGTAACGTGTACTATTGTTTCCTTGCCGGTCTCTTAGCTCACTCACAACATCCTGAACGGGCTCCATGAGATCAGCCGCTGTGTGGCGAGCCAAAACTACCAGCGGGGTCTGGAGGTCCACACCCAGGTGGTCAGCAGCAGCAACTTCAGCGAGATCTCCGCCTTCATGCCCATCCTCAAAGTGGTCATGACTATTGCCAACAAGCTGGCCGTCTAACACCCGGCAGACACCACCAACCAGACTTCAGTGTTATCATATTGTTATATATGTATTTATTTCTTTTTGACCCGATGATGTGCTTTGATAATAAGAATAATTACTGATGATATTGCAGATTGTGGTCTTCATCTCTCCATACATATTCCTTCCTAGAGGACTCGGCTGATTTGGGCAGTGAGGTGGATTTTTGTAGAGATTTGTCTTATGTTGCTGTGGTAATTTTACGATAAGATGAATGTATTCTGAAAGTTGTGATTCTGTGTAAATTCAACAGTTAACGAAATATACGAAGCAAGTGGTGCAAAGTTTGAGGCGGTGTTTGTACAAGTAGGTGCATTTTCATAGTCCACATTACGCTCAACACACATGCATATTTTTCCTCTCACTCCGGCAGTTGTTGAAAAAGTTCTGATTGAATACATGAAGTACTGCAACTGCAGCAACAAAACATCTGGGACAAGCAGCTCCTACATCTAAGATAGGGGGAAAATCGTGAGAATAAAATTTGGGTTGCACTTACTATCTATACTGTCGGTGTAGTTTGTTCGAGGGAGAAACAGACTGATACTCATTTTCTTTTTACTGAGCGTGTTTCATTCAACTACAAGCATCAAGATCATTTGAAAACACTGTAAATAAATACTGATTGTTCTCTTCACCTGCTGTAACAGATTGTGTTCAGTTGATTGTGCCATGAGGGGTATTTTGGGCCAAAGCACTGCAGAAGAATGCCACAAAGTGATTGTCAATTTACTGTTTATTCTTTCTCTCCCCCCCCCCCCTAATTTTGTGTTAATTTAGCCCTGTTAGCGCTGATATTCCCTGTTCAGCTCACATGAATGACTGAATCTTTTTTCTTTTAACTCTCAGACTTGCATCAGTGTGCATGTTAACTCCTTCACTCACTGCTGAGTTCACATGGCAGCTCATAAACAAAAATTACATTAATTTATGTTGAACTGCGAAAGAATCCTCCATGTTAGCCACTCCCTCAGTTACCCAGGCTACATCTTATCCTTTTGTAACTCCGAATTATTTTTTTCTTTTTAAATCAAGAGTTGTTTTAGATTAGATCATACAATGATACCAACTTAAATGAAATGACAATGAAAACATGCTATTCTGAGGTTTGTAGCTGGACATAAAGCTGGATAGTCTGGTGTATCATGGCAGCAGAAGGCAGTAAAAAGTACCTCTGTGCTCATTTTGGTTGCACAGACATTTATACAATCCATGTTGCTTACTTTACTCATTGTGGTATCTTTTTTCAAATAAAATTTCACTTCAACGGTTTTGAGACTTGATTAATTTATTCAAAGGTATTAATTGACTCATAGATTTTTCACATGTTTTAGTACTACCAAATTCTGGTACTACCTTCTGATAAGGCACCAAGTTGTAACTAATGGTTAAGAAATCATTTATTAATGCTTTATAGATGCGTTATTAGTGACTTATTAGAAAGTGAGAAGACCATGAACCTTTGATAAAGTATTTCTGGTGAATTAAAGACCTAGCTAAAATGACAAATCAAGTGTTATGTTGGAGAAGGATTAACACCAGTCACATGTATTTTTCGCAATTTGACAGCTTAATCCTTCGACTAATTAATGGCTTATAACTTATAAAGCATTAGTAAATGATTAATTAGTAAAGCCCAATTTAAAAAAAAAAAAAGCTTTATAAATGCTGCATCTATGGACACTTTGAAAAAACTCCTAAGAACCTAAATGTTCACCAAGGCCTATGGACTTAGTTAATTCTGTTAACCCTGGCCAAAATGTTACTATTATTTTTTCTGTTCTTGTGTTTTTGTTTTGTCTGCCTCCATATGTGTAAAGTGTCCTTGGGTCCCCTGAAAGGCGCTATAAAAATGCAAGCTATTATTATCATTATTATTATTATTATTAAAAGGTGCCTCATTAGAAACGGGTACCAGATTTCACATTTAGGCAAATGTAGTTTTGGTACATTTCACACGATGAATTCACAATTGGTTTTCAGTAATTCACATGGTTTTATTTATGTGGCTACAGTAATTTCTTCTTTTTTGTATGTGATAATTTTCAGATATTTAGATCTAATTCAATAAGCAGACATTTTGAAATGTCTTGAACCCCATTACCAGTTACAAAAAGTGCACATTTATTTGTATTTATACATTTTATGCTATTTTCAAACTCCTACTCCATCATAATGCTTCATGTATAAAGTATAAAGAGCAGAGGCATATTGATATGTGTAAGATGGGATGGTATGTGAATTTACAGTAAAAAAACAGATGGCCAGCGATTGGCCATTATCTTCAGAGGGTCCCACCTATAGAGGGTCCCACCTATAGAGTATATAAAGCAGGTGTCATAAACACATACATTTATCTGACAGTTCTAGTCAGATTCTACATACAAAACATATGATGAACAAAAAACGAATCACTGTTTTGGATTAAACAACCCAACAGTATATTAAGTAGTTAACATTTTTGACTAGTTACATTAAAATGCAGCAACACATTAATGCATCAAAAAGTATAATCCAATATTTATTATAAAACTCTGCAAGGGGACATTGAGTATTTAACTTTTGGTGTTTTATTTTGCTTCTTTACTTTAGTGACATTTTGAACATAGGACATTTTCACATTATGTTATTGCTGCTTTTGTGTCCTATTCTAGGCAGTTTCCATTTTGAACAGTAGATGGCTCTGTTTAACATCATGCATTTGCTTTATCTTTTCAGTGGCGCTGTGCAGCCGCAACACGATGGGTTACTACCTGCACTATCATAGAGTTTTCTACATCTACACCCACAGGTAAGTTTTACTGCTTCTCTATTTTCCTATTTCCACCAAAAGCACTTGCATGCACCAAAAGTCTGCATTTACGACTTTTTTTCTCAGACACTATACACTTAGAGGGGCGTTTCACAACTCATTGATTTCATTCACTGCCAAATCCTGAGGCTGGGAAACGGCTGTTTGCAAGCTGGCACAGGTGGTTCACCCGCTCTTCCGCCATTGGTCCAGGAAGATCATAAGTCAGGACCTCGCCGCTGATTGGCCGGTTTAAGTCAGACGCTGTGAGCTCCGTGGTGTGAATGTTTTTTTGGGGGGGTGAACTGCAGTAACCTCGGTCATGACAGTCTGGGGTGATGTTAAACTTCACCACACATCGCACCACGGCAGCACCCTGAGTCATGCTGTATTCTCCCTTCATGGGAAACCGTGCCTTCAGGAGTCCATGTACAGCAGTTTATAGAGCTGCCAAAAACCACTCTACTGTGACCAGAGGAAAGCAACAAGTACATTTACTCAAATGCTTGTACTTTACCTGAGTATTTCCAAAGTGTGCTACTTTATACTTCTACTCCACTACATTTAAGTGGGAAAATAATTATCTAATCATCACTACATTTATCTGATAGCTGTAACGTTAGTTACTTTGCAAATTCACATTATTAATGCAAAACATAATCAACAAATACATTCTGAGATATTATTATAGATTAAGCTACCAGGCAGTTTATAAAGTACTTTAAATAAGTCCCACCTTTACCAGCTGCAACATTAAAGTGATGCTTACACATTAATGCATCAATACATAAAATCCAATAATATGAAATGGGCCATTCTGCATAATGAATACTTTAAGTATATTTTGAGGCTAATACTTTTACTTACGGAGTATTTTTACACTGTGGTATTGCTACTTTTACTTGAGTACTTCTGTCACCACTGTGACAGTGTGCAGTGTGGTGGAATGTAATTAAGTACATTTACTCAAGAACTGTACTTAAGTACAATTTTGAGGTACTTGTACTACTACTTGAGTATTTCCAGTGTCACTTTTCACTCCATTACATTATATGACAGCTATAGTGACTACATACTTTGCATTAAGATTTGACATACAAAACACATGATCAGCATTTACGATAGGCTGTGATGCTATAGGTGAGACTACCAGCAACATATAAGCAAGTGAAAAATGCACATCATATATTCGCAGAGCCAAAAATGATGCCTTCAAATTACGTCTTTTGTCTGACCAAAATAGTTACAATTATATAAAAGAGAGAAAAGCGTCACTTTTGAGAAGGTGTAAGGCTTTTTTTCTTTATAAATGACTTTAACATCACTAACTGATTAATTGACTAATTGTTTCAGCATTGGGGAACTTTGCTCAACAAAAATGACCTTTTGGAAGCAATTGTAACATCCACAAACCATGTACTCCTCAACCTCATCAAACAGTCTGAAGTAATATAAACTGGTCTCTGGTCTGCACACTGGTCCTACATTCCTCTGCCCCGTGTAAACCATTTAACACATTTTGAGAGTGCTTTCCACATCTCCAGGCAAGAACAAATAGAGCAGTATTAAATATTTAGGATATATTTCACTTGCACACTTGTGTCAGCAGCAAACTGGATGTGTTGAGTTCTTTACCACAGAAGGGAAAACCAAGCCAGGGAACATCTCCAGACGAGTTCCAGTTGGATTATTACCAGAAAACTGGTATTCAGGTCATTTACTTGAGTAAATTTAGCAATACCACAATGTTAAAATACTCCATTACAAGTAAAGCTTCTGCATTTCAAAAGGTACCTTGTAATACTTAGTAAGTATTATCAGTAAGATATTCTTAAGTATCAAAAGTAAAAGTATTTATACTATGTTAGTTGAATAATATAAGTGATGAATGTATGCATAAGCAGCATTTCTATGTTGTAGGTTGTCAAAAGTTGAGCTATTCTTAACAACTTTAAATACTGGTAATTTTGGTATCTATAAAATTTAACCCTAGCTCATCATATGTTTTGTATACAAAGTCTGACACTGCTAACTAGTAGTAACTATAACTGTCAGATAAATGTTGTGCAGTAAAAAGTACAATATTTTATTTACAATTGTGACTCATTTCTGGAATGACGTGTTTTTTAAAAGTATTGGAAAGTGGTGTGTGGGGTGAAAGTTTAGCATTGGTGCGAAGTAACTAAGTACATTTACTCAACTACCATACTTAAGTACAATTTTGAGGTACTTCTACTTTCATTTTATGCTACTTTATACTTCTACTCCACTACATTTATTTGAAAGCTATGGTTACTAGGTACTTTCAGATTTATAGGCAAATGGATTATATTTTATATCCAAAATATGAGATCTTATAAATTAGGGGTGCAACTGACCATTTTTTTCCGTTGTTGATTAAACTGATAATTATTTTCTTGACTAACCAATTAATCAGTTTCCCAGATCCCAAGGTGATGTGTTCAAATGTCTCGTCTTGTCCACACTTCAAAACCCAAAAATATTCAGCTTACAATGAAATGAAACAGAGAAATGCAGCAAATCCTCACACTGAAGCTGGAAACAGAGAATGAGTCATGTTTCTGCCTGAATCTTGACCAAACTACAAGATTAAAATGCTAACGAGTACTTTGCTTTTGATGCTTTAAGTACATTTAGCTGATAATACTATACTTTTAATTCGGTAACACTTAACTTCAGTAAAGGATCTAAATACTTCTTCCACTGCTTCAGTTAAGATATCCTGCCAATACCAACATGTAGCTGGAGTCAAATTCAGCCAGAAAAGAGCAGGCTTCTTCCCCAAAACTGTGTAATGCTGAAGCCAGCCCTGTTCATCATTTAACCCATTCTTGACATAATCAAGATTAAATGCTTCCTGTTTGTAGGTGGTTTGCTGCTGTTAGACTGCACTGTACATTTGTTTCACTTCTGGCAGACCTGCCATCACAGCTCACAGAAAAAGACCCAAACTAAGAACTCTGCAATTGCAAGCAAAGTCCAGACGGCAGAAATGTGATTCAATTTGTACCAGAATCCAATACAAAACTTCTCGTGGAATTTCTAAAAACGTTTAACATACCAACCTGGCATAAATGGTGAAGTGTTTAGCTGTTTAGCCAGATTTATATCAGAGACAGAGCAAAGACACAACGAATAAAAAAGAGAAAAGACGAGCAACAACTGTTTTGAATTACGAGTGTATTGAAAATATTGTGAATTTTATTTCAGAATAGAATACAGTTGAGATTTGACGTAATCATTCAGAGAGACAACCTTTTGATCCTCCTTGTCATTAGGAAAATTTTGATTTTGGCGCTCTGGGCAGCAGGAGTTTGCATGGCTTGTGAAATAATGTCGGGTTTGTAAAGTGCGCTAAGTTTCCTCATGACAGCACCTTTGTTTGGAAGTTTTCATACTGAGATGCTGTGATAGGCTGATACCAGTTGGCACATCCATCAGGGCTCATATTTTGCAAGTTAAATCTCACAATTGAAAGTTTGCACCAGGCGTTAAGTTTGTATCTGATTCTTTGGAAATGAACCACTGTCTGTATTTGAATTTACAGTATGTTGTCATGCTTCCATTTGCCTAAATTAAATGCTCCTGTCAGGTTTCAGAATAAAAACCATGTTCCGCCTGGTGTTTCAGCCTGTAAACATGGACCATGGTCAGATTTGTTTTGCGGTACTTATTTGTTTTAACTGACAGGACTTGAAGATCAGGAATGGATGCAAGTCATAAGGCATTAGGTTGTATCCTGACTTTTGGGGAAAAAAATAAACAGGTGCTCCGATTTGATATATTTTTTTACGAGACTATTTGCCAAATCTTGGAATGCAGAAAACTGGTTCAGGTTCTGGTTCAATCTTTTTTAGTCAATAAGGGAAAAAAGAAATAAATAAATACATAAATAAGATAGTATAAGCATTCCGCACACCAGAATTGAGATGAACATAAACATCGCAGCACCTGAAATTTTGCAAAGACAATCAGCTTTGTAGGACATCAAAGGGAAACCAGACCCTGTCTCAGAAATCACCACGGCAACAGTTCTGATGATCCAAAAGCGATGCAGCTCCACAGTAACGTTACAAAAATAGACACGGTTCTGCCATTAGAGTCACTGACAAAACACCTCACTACAACACCTACTACAGTATATCATCATGCATGGGTGGCATGTTGTTTTGTAACACCAGAACTGTCATATGACTGGCTGCTACATCGACCAATAAGATCTCTGCTGCAGATGTTTTAGGACATGTTGGATAAAATCTCAGGCGGAAGCAAAGCCACTGATGCCACAATGTTAAAAAACTTCTACAATGATGCTGAGTGAAGAAGCAATATCGACTTAGTGTGCTCGATTGGACCATTCAGATGGTTATAAATATGTCGACAATTGGCACGCTCTTGGCACAAAGATATATTCATTAAAAACACAAAAAAGTCAATTTGCAACATTGCATGGTTCTAAGTTAAAATTACATTTATCATTTCCTGTTAATATTGAACGGCAGTTTTAATTTCATGATAAATGTGTCCCTTATATTGTCTTGAGAAAACTTGATCCAATTATTACACAGACTAAATACAGTATGTGTTAATCTTTTGCTAAAGCCTTTGACTTTTCTACATATTTAGCTTGGTTTTCTGCAGGAGAAAACAGTTACACACTGCAACATAGGGAATGACTTGGTTTCCATACAATTTCGGCATACCGGTTGTCAGTATAGTCAGGTTATAAGAAGATGGTCTGGGTTCCCTCACTCTTCCATCATGTGCCATATTTCATTAAAGCCAGCCACTTTTTTTAACAAAACACTAATCAAACTCTCATACCTTTTTGTTTTTCCTGATCTTAGAGTGCTCAAAAAGTGAATTTATATCATAACTGTAAAAACTTGCTGTAAACTGCAATAAAGGCAACAGTCTCCAATCAGTATCGAACCTTATCAGCTGAAATCTTACTCCATATTTCAGTGCTCCACTTCTTGTCTATTTTGATTAATAATTGAGTAATACTTACATAAAAATGATCGGCTACATGACTTTGCATGAAGAATGCACACCCAAGTGGCAAAACAGCGGAGAATGAAGTTGACTTTTAAAATGCATCTACTTCAAATCTAAAACATCTTTGCAAGACCTTGGCCTGACTGAACAACAGAAACAAAGGCCAAGAGCTTAGCAAAATGTTTGTTGGTTATCCATCTTGAACAATTTGTTTAGTTACAGCTACAAAAACCACAAAAACAAGCTAAATGTGGTCAAGGCCCTCATGAAGCTGACTTTTATCCTCAGAGGATGAGAAATGTATAGCCGTCAAAGGACTGTGAAGCTTCTTCTTTTCGGTCGTTTTGCCTTGAAGCTGAACACAATTCAACAATCTTAGCCACTCCGGTGGCTTCCATCTCCAGTGCGCTGTATTCGGGCCAGGACCAGCTCATGGGACACTCTCTTGCGGTCCTTGGCCAGGCCCAAGAAGCACATGAAGTCGATGAAACAAGTAGTAAGGTTCAACTTGCAGCCAAACTCGCTGGTTGCATAGTCATAGGGGAACGAGTGGTGATAGTTGTGAAATCCCTCGCCTGTAAGGTACAAGAAACAGTGGTCAACCAATCATACTAAAAACAGGAAACAATTAATAGGACATGATATGTATCAGACTCTGTGTTTTGGCTCGTAATACCAAATCATAGAGCGAGGTTGGCGCAACAGTTAAATTCTCGTAAACCACCGCAGAGACCTACAGTAGGGTTCAATTCGCACATAACAAACACAACTGGTCGTGAGCGGGAATCCACGAACAGCCCTGGGCTGTGAGGTTAGAACTGCATGATCACGTGACACCCACTGTCCCAAAAAGACTTTCTCCCAAAGAGAAAACTCATCGTCACCACACTAGTGACTCCTACTGGTTGGTCCAGGTGCCTGAATAGTGTAAGTAAGTAAAATGTATTTGTATAGCGCTTTTCACAGGCAAAAGTCACAAAGTGGTTTACAAAAGCATTATACAACATACAAGAAAGAATTAAAGAGATGAAGTAAACACTCGAGCCAAGTGTTGAAAAGTGCAAAACTAAAAACACAATACACCAGGTGCATACAGGTTACCCAAACGCCTAAACAGGTGTGTCTTTAGCTGCCAATTAAAAGAATCCACAGAATCAGACTCTTAGATGCTATGGCCTCAAAAGCTCGATCACCACGGATTTTAAGGCGAGCGCGTGGAACAGACAGCAAATTTTGCTTATTTGACCTAAGAGAGTGATGAGTAAGGGTGAAGTAGTTCAGCCACATATGCAGGAGCCTGACCGTGCCATGTAAGAATGAGAACTTTAAACTGGATCCTATCCGCAACAGGGAGTCAGTGAAGAGATCTAAGTATAGGGGTAATATGAGACCGACTATTTGACCTAGTGAGTAGTCTTGCGGCTGCATGCTGGATTGCCTGCAGATGATCAAGAGCAGACATACTAAGTGAGGAGAAAAGTGCGTTACTGGAGTCAATGAGAGTTGAGATAAAGGCATGTATAAGCATCACTAATTCAGCAGTTGAAACTACAGATCTCAGTTTACTAATATTGTCTTGTCTGCTGCTTAACATGGGTGTCAAATAACGAGGACTGATCAAATATTACCCCTAAATTATGCAGGTTGGAGTGGGCAGCAGAGGAAAGAGGCCCAATACTTTGCATGATCATGGGGACAACTTTTTCTGGATCAACAACTAGAATCTCCGTCTTGTCAGCACTGAGCTGCAAAAAAGTGTGGGGCGAGGTGGATAGAGTGAGAATCAGGCATATAAATGGATAAAACAGGCATGAATGAATATAATATCTCTTGAGACTCTTACATATTTGATCTTTGATCACATTTGGTACATAAAATGTTTAAATGAGCTCGAAAAAGTTGTTAATTTGTTTTATGATATTCCATACTGTTTTCCTATCACTGGTTGCCAAATTTGTTTAGGCGTAACTTACGGTGCGTTCAGACCGCCGCCGGCGACAGCGTCAAAGTGACCGGAAGTAATTAATTTTCTACGTGAGCCGGTGGCGAGCAGCGGAGAAGCAAGTCTTGGACGGCGTGGGCGTCGAGGTAAGTTCAAGTCTGGGCAACTTTATAGTAATGAGCTATGACGCGGTCCGGCGGCAACCAATCGGAATTTAGAAGTCCTGCGCTTGTATTCTGTTACCAAGCATTCGAACGAACTTTGCTACCTATTTCATCTACGTCAGCGCGTCCAAGAGTCTTTCTACAGCGTTGTTGGCATGGCAGCCAGAGCGAATTTTGAAGCTTCCGCCGGCGGCGGTCTGACCTCGCGGTTACACCGCACTAGCTCTTGAACCCACTGTGCGGCCAAATGTAGGCAACAGGTTGCCATCTCAACTCCTGCAAAAGTTAATGGCATTCATTCATTCTTTTAACAGGTAGTTGTATTGCCACTTTTCGTTGCCGCGACCAGTTTTAAACAAAGTCAACAATACCGACTTGTTCACGTTAATGGGCTCTCTTCTCTCATTCGGCTTAAACCCAAAATGTTCCCACACCGGAACTGTGGAGTGCGGCTTTGAAACCAAGTCCATTTGGACTTATTCTTCCAAACTTTCTGGCTGCAATTATGCAGTTGTCGGGGGGAAACAGCTATTAGCCTAGAGTAACACGTTATCTGGTTCACTGTCGCTGTGTGTGGGTGTAGGTGTGTGTGTGGAGGATCTTCCTGAGCCCCGCCCACGGTGAAGCTCCGACACAGAGCTGACAACGAGAGGACAGAAGCAGCGCGACCAGAAGTGACAGCAAAACGTGTCTCGTCTAGTTTTTTTTAATGTTCATTCGGCTTAAGAGCTGTGGAAATCCATGTAAGCGCTGCGCCCCAAGTCTTATAACGTTAGGGAAAACCCTGCTGTTTAGTCTGGCATCACGTTGGCTAAAATGTTGGTGGCATTCTTCTGTAAACCAACACGCATGAAAACACAACGGGCAATAACGAGGTCAGCAAAAATGGTCGAGGTCATGTCCATATATCTACGATAAGACGATAACCTAATTATCGTGACAGGCCTAACTGCCATAAGTGTTTTTTTTTTATTTGCCTTTAATATTTGCTTTTTTCCTGTTCTCTGTAAAGCACTTTGTAACTTTGTTAAGAAAAGTGCCATACAAATAAAGTTTTATTATCATTAGTCTCTTCATTTTGTTACAATGAGAGCACACATTCGTGTCTTTTTCATACCTATAGCGCTGAACGTGACAAACTTGTTCTCCCTTGGGTTGATGTTCTTGTCATAGGGCCTGTTCCCCCACATGTGAGCCGCGCTGTTGACCAGCCAGGTAGCGTTCAGCACCAAGGTGTACCTCAGCAGAGCTGGGACGAAGTACGCCACCCACAGAGACTCCCCCCACATGTACCAAGGCACAAACATGGGGACGAAGAAGCACATGAGCAGCACAGACTGCCTGTAATACCTGTGGAGGAGACAGAGTGGGTGGAGAGCAGAAAGAATGGAGCTATTTACTCAGAACAGCATAAACATTAAACACAGAAATGCTCCGCTTGTCGGTTTTCACTGAAGTCAACCTTCAGTCACTCTCAACATGCATGAATGACATGTTAGTAACTGCCACCGTGTTTAACCAGAATGACTAATACAACCTGCACTATAGGCACAACTCTGCAGCAGTGGTGGGTAAATTGTAGTGGGTGAAAGAGTTTATTTTCTCTTATAAAATTATGAAACACAGTTCTGCTTCTTTACTGTCCACACTACCTGCCAAAGGTGTAAAGTGCATCTTTTTTTTTTTTTTTTTTTTTTTTTTAAATTAAACACTTCCAGGCAGATATTTAGCTGTTAGATGAAGTGTAATCACTGACTGAACCCACTTACTTCCTTTGAAACATTACAACTTTGTCGGCCAGCAGGTCACTGAGCTCCAGCTTGCGTCCTTTCTCAATAACGTCAGGGTGTTTGCGCACCAACAGCCAGCCAATGTGAGCAAAGAAGAAGCCCCGGACGGCGTTGTGAGGGTCTGCATCTGTCTCTGAATATTTGTGGTGAACCCTGTGGTCTCGAGCCCATTCAAAGATATCATTCTGTGGATTCAAGTAAAGACAGAGATTACATACACTGTAGACACAACATGGTACTTAGACAGTAATGAAAACTGCAATTATCACACCGTTAAGTGTGTGCTAGTGTGACAGCAGATCTGTGTGATCTGTCATTTTTAGTTACCTGAAATGCCATGGAGTTAGCAACACCAAGAAAGATCCTTAGAGGTAATGTGGCCTTGTAGGATCTGTGACTCCACAGGCGATGAGCTCCTGCAGTAACTCCTAAAGCACTTACCAAAAAACAAAGTGCGGCTGTAGGAAGAAATGCATCAACAAATTAGTTTGACCACCTTCTACTCATCTGCTCCTGTCATAAGCGCTGTATTGCACTAATACTGCACAACTGCAATGTCTATGCATCAGACAGTGTTAGGGCTGGGAAGGTGATCCTGCAACAAGTGATATATCATGAGACAATCATCTATGTTACTTTATGATATCTGTGTAACTGATCATCCCCTAAAGCAGTAAAATTGTCTTGAAGTGAAATTATTAATGTACTATACCATTTGTTCACCAGACTATAGTTTATAAGGCCTTTCTTTTTTATCACAGGCAACATATTTGTGAATTTATTCCAAAATGATCTTATACAAAAACAATACAATTAAATGTATCCCACAAGCTTTCCTGCACAATATTTCTAGCTGAAAATCATTTAAATTTGGCTTTGACTGAACTGGCTTCTCAAGAGATTAAATAACCATGAACTAAGCAAGGCATGTTATATGAAACTGTGACACTCTCTGGGTAATGTAATTACATCATATCAGATGATGACTGGATGGATAAAACCATTTGATGATTGCATGTGTGATGAGACTGGAAGCATTAAACTCTATTCAAAAGTGCAATCTTTATGGTTTTGATTCATGAGAAATACACATCCCAATTAATTCTAACAAAATGTTTTAAGTAATTAAGTAACATGCAGTTTATTTACTTAACTGGCTATTCTTCCTTTGTCTGCATTCCCACTATACTGTTATTTAATCACACAGGTTATTTTCCTGACAAGAAAGCACTGTACTGTAAGATACATGCTGTGACATGAAATCTATGATGATATGTGCCTGATCTATATTCCCACTATAAACAGGAAACTGGTAGGATCATGCACAGGATCTATGCATGCACCACTGGTGCATGCATAGATCCTGTGCAAGTGGAAGTGGGCCATGCTGCTGACATAACAGCTGTGATTTGGGTAAAATACTGGATGTATTCCAGTAACAGAAAGGGCCACAAAAAGCCACAATCAACAGCCAGACTTTGCAGAAATACTGTAACAGGTAGGATTTTTACTTACACCAAAGCAAGGTCAAAGGAGATGCTGAAGGGATGAGGAACATGGCGTACAGGGCACCCATATGTAAAACAGTCATCAAAAAGACATTTTTCCATACGATGACTCTGGCAGGTTTGGGGCCCTCTTTCTCTTTGTATGTGTGATCAAACACGTCTTCTCTGGTGGCCTCTGGAACAACATTCCCGTTACTGGACTTGTGCTGCTTCTTCTCCAACGCCTCCGCCTCCGTCATCGTGGCAGCGGTTTGGTGATGCTCTGGGCGGCACAGATGAGAGAAATCGGTCACCTCGATGTTTCTGTGATGAGCTAACGTCGTGGAGGCTAAAACACCTCCACACGGCGAATGTTAATTATTTTTGTGCTCGCTAACTAAGCTAGCTGGCGCTGCTAGTCGGCGATGGTGAGGAAGCGGATGGTCATATAACGATGATGCGATGACTTCTAGCTAACATACGACATTTGCTGCGTTGCGTAGCACTGATATTACACATGTAAAACAAATAAACGGTAGATAAATAACTCACCAAAGACGGGCAGAAGAGTAGAAACGTGAGGTTGGGGTGTTAAATGGAGATGAAGATGGTCTGCCTAACCCAAAACTACAGTAACCCAAAAAGGGAGAGTGATAGTCAGATCTGCAGCGAACGAATCAATAAGAGCTGGAGCTCGAGTTGCGACTGGCCAATCAGCGCTCGGATGCCACCTCAAGCGCGGACTCTGATTGGCTGCCTGTTTATCTGCTGTTCACCTTTTATTCATTCTCCTGCCAGATGTATTTACCTCCCCTGGAGAGCAGCTGCTGTTGTCTAGACATGTATTGAATTAACCGCACTAATATTTCCTTCCACGCATTGATTAAAACGAATCCGGAGCGATGCGAGAAGAGTAAAATACTACAACAGTAAATTAGAGTCGCTTAACTCACTGTTGAACACCACAAACGGAATATTTTCGGAATACCAGGTTTAGAAAATACCGCAAGAGAACAATTTTGACTCTATAAACTCGCTATAAAATCCAATTTATTTCAATCAAATAATGCGCAAACACTATTAATTGTGCAGTAAAATGGACATACTAAGCAGATGTTGAACTGAGGAGACAGTTACAGATGCACGTCACGGGACCCAAATTAAAGCTTGTTAACTCATCCATGTGTTTTCACCTCCATCATGACCTACATTTGAAAACAGACGATTTGTCTCCATCTCGTGGAGAAACGAGGCAGCACATGGAGCCGACACCGCGCTCATGTCGCGCAAACAGGGCTAACCTATTTCTTAAACGTCAGGGTCTCCAGACACCAGCAGCAAAAAAACGGTCACACGCTGCCAGATTTCACGTGTCACCTGCTGACACTCTTTCTATGTCCAGAATCCGCATGCCGTCATCAGCAGGTGCCTTTATTTACTTCTGGTCCAGTTAGCCGCTGCCTGCTGCAATGGAAGTCAACAGGGACGAAGCGGAGCGCTGCATTGACATTGCAACTGCGTTGTTAAGCAACGACCAGCCGGAGAAGGCGCAGAGGTTCCTGGAGAAGGCGCAGAGACTCTTCCCGACAGAGAAAGCGAAGG
The DNA here is from genome assembly GCF_020085105.1 of Siniperca chuatsi. Lineage (NCBI taxonomy): Eukaryota > Metazoa > Chordata > Actinopteri > Centrarchiformes > Sinipercidae > Siniperca > Siniperca chuatsi. The sequence continues at coordinate 9,711,737 of NC_058061.1, forward strand.
GTGAGTTAAGATGGCCGAACCGAAGTAAGGGGCGCTTCAGCTGGGGAGGTACGCAGCATCATCACCGGCAGCATCACCTGCATCCCGGATGAGCTCTGCAGCGCATGTAGCCGGGGCCTTTGATAGCACACTAGCTAGCTGGTTGAGTTACTTTGTTCATCACACCAGCTCCTCATAATGTTGTAATTTCAAGACAAATTAAACTGCTCCTGCTGTAGCTATTTTTTCATGAAACATCCTGGACACCTGGTCAACATGAAACAGAACAGTAAGGGTGTCATTGATAACACTTATCAGTTGCTCTTTCATTAAGTAGCTCGCTAAGCCTAGAAAGTCAGTTAACGACAGGGCAAGACTGGCAGAGGACCAAGATCCCAGAGAGCCAATTTCCCATGTGTTGTCACTCTGTTTATTGGTTTTACAACACATACATGTCTGGGCCAAGAGATACAGTAATACACAAATACAATACATAGCAAAACAAAATACAGAAAAGTGAGAAATACACACACACACACACACACAAGAAAAAATACTGTACTGTATATGAATATGTATGCCCCATGCCCATACATACCTGTGCAAACCCATATATGTACATGTACCCATATGGAGTATGATGTGACACACCTCAGATCATATGAAATGTGTCAAACACTGTGCACACATGTATACACACATCCATACAGTCATTACAGATTGCCATTGCGGCAAATGAGAAAGAATTACAGCAGCTACAATCAGCTAAGCACATCTGGGATAAATTTCCATTATACACAAACAACTTGGATCGTGGTACAAGTTCTTTTGTGTATCCCATGTACAGTTGATAGAGTAGAAATGGTTGGTGTTTTATTGGATATGAGACAAGAGATTTTGGTTATTATGGTATAAGTTCACGGGTATTTGGTTTTTGGTCTGAGGGACTACATGACAGTGAAAATATTCTGACTGTTCTAGCTGAGCTATCTTCTCACTAGCTGTCCACATTATGTATGTATTTCTGCCTCACAAATTTCTTGTGTCCAAATATCTCCTGAAAGCACCAACAGATGCTGTGATGTATCACACCCTCTCTATAGTGACTATGAGTTGTTACCATCAGGATGGAGGTACAGGGTACCGCCTTTGCGGACTTCCCGTGCCCAGAGATCCTTTATGCCTTCCAGTATAGCTCTGTTAAGCTCTGCTGATGATATGAGGTGTGTGTCACTTGCATTTTGTTGTACTTAATTCTTGATTGTTGGGGATGTTGTTGTGAAGCACTTTGTTGTTTAATGTCTGTCTTTAATTGTAATATCTGTTTTGTTGTGGTGGTGTCTGTCTGGCAGTCGCCACAGACACAAAGAGAATTTCCAAAAGGATAATAAACAAAACTAACTAACTAACCAACAGTCATCCCTAAAATATTGTCACATCGATATGCAATTTTATCAGTGTTGTGATATATGGGTGTATGCAGGCATTGAGTACAGTAACTTAAATCTTGTATATATATACAACAGACACTAATATTATTATATAGCGCAAATGCGTTTTTGGGGGGATCTTAAAGGCTCCACTACTGTTAGTTGTCAGCTTACATGATTATTCTAGCTGAGCTTTCTGTCTCAAAATTTTCCTGGCTGTAAATATCTACTAAATGCACTAGTTGTCATCCTTAAAATACTGTCACATGAATATATGTTGATATTTTGGCATTTGGTCTAAAGTACTGTGATATCTGAGTAGTTTTTATGAATAACCCTGAGTCCTGTGAGAACCCCTTTCCCATTTTATTTAGAATTTTCTCCCATTGCTTATAAAATCCAAGTTAAGAAGAAAACAGAGCCTACAACAAAACCTAGATATTAATATGAGATTCCTGAAGGGCACCACAGTTGCTACTACTGACAATATTGTAAGGCCCTTATGTAGTTGTTGTAATAATCTAATAATCTGTCCAACACTTTCTGTGATTGAGGAGCCTGTATTTCAGCCTCTACTGATGCGAGGGTCCTTATTATGTTACCTACTAATGCAGGGAATATTTTACAGTGTAATGGTCCCACCTATTAGTACCTGGCAGCTGCTGCAGGACCTGCCAGGCTAATCTGGCCATGGTCAGATAAAAAATATAATCAACTGTGCCATCTCAGCTGCTCCAATGTTGAATGCTTTGCCTGAATATCTTTTAATGTCTGCAACACTGTTGTATCCCTTCTAGTACTGCTGGAGCTAATATCAAAGAATGGATTTACACCTAGACATGGCTGCCACTCAGACTTCAGTGGGGTCTCAGGGCCTCGACAGCGGCAGACCAAGAGTGAGGATACCAGACCCGAAGAAAAGCCTTCAGACACCTCAAAATCCTACACGGCAGATCAGCTAGATGCTGTGAGGAGGTAAGGCTGATATTCATGTAAATGTGGTATTGTTTAGAAGGAATAGTTTACTCCTGACACACCTGACACTGAGAACCATGTGTTCTCTACACAGGATAAAGCAATGTAAAGACTTCTATGAAATTCTTGGGGTCCAGGCAGATGCTTCTGAGGATGAACTCAAAAGATCATATAGAAAACTTGCTTTGAAATTCCATCCAGACAAGAATCATGCTCCAGGTGCTACAGAGGCATTTAAAGGTGACCGGCATGAACTTTCATTCATCACTGATGTTGGTGTCAGGCAGAAAGTCTAATTATAGAAGCTATGATTATGATTACACAAGGTGTCTTTTAGCCCTTCTTTGTGATGATCAAACATGACTTCATCATTTTTCATTTCCAACAGCTATTGGGAATGCGTATGCTGTTCTGAGTAACGCTAACAAAAGAAGACATTATGATCAATGTGGAGAAGAAAGGAGGCATCCTTCAAGACACGGCCAAGACAATGAAAACTTCGAGCCAGATATTTCACCTGAAGACCTCTTTAATATGTTCTTTGGAGGAGGTTACCCGTCAAGTTGGTGTCACTGTTTTGTTTCCATGCCAAGCTTGTGAGATACAGTACTTTCATTGTAATACTTGTTATGATCTGTCTATTAAGTGCTACATATGCTACATTAATCTAGGTAATGCTAATGTGTACACTAATGGGCGGATGCGTTACCAAAGGAGAGAGAGAAGGGAGCGACAGCGAGATGTAAGTTTGGTGTTATTATTAGAGCTTCTGCAAACTGCAGATATGCAAATAATGTAAAGTGATTGTTAAACAGTAGGGGGAGACATTGAGTCATCTATAATTTTACCTTTTGAGGTGCATTCAGCAATATTCACGTGTCTTTCAAAGATTGTTTAAAACAAAGCAAATATTGTCTGGTGAATGTGTTTGATTCAGCCGTGAGGTTCTGACACTGAACCGTTTTCTTTGCAGGGAGGCCTTGCTCTCTTCGTGCAGGTCATGCCCATCCTCATCCTGGTTATTGTGTCAGCCCTCAGTCAGATAATGGTGAACAGCCCCCCCTACAGCCTCAGCTTCAGGCCGTGAGTGTGATCCCTTCTTCTGAACGCCTGCCTAAGAAGGATGTTAAATAACAAAACTAACATTACATAAAATTCCACCCAAAGTTAATGTCCATGTTTGAAATGTCACTCATTAATAGATTAACCAGCCTAAAATGAATTTGCTTTCATAATCCTTGCAGCTATATTGCTTCCTAAGACGGATCCATTGGATTGACTTTTCAGTTTCTTGTTTGATTTAGAAAGAACATCTTGATGCTGCCTCGGTTAGTTCCAAATAATCACAGACCACTTCTGTCTTTGCAAGGATTGCTGGCTCCATGTTGTCTGCCTTTGTATTTCAGATGCACTTCTGTAGTTTCTGGCCCATCTGTGAGTCATTATCAGCCATGAGTCATGTTAACAGAGACAGACAGTGCCAGATCTGTCATCCTTGTGCTGTGTTCGGTCATATGATATCTCTACCACACTTTGTCCTATCTTCACACAGGTCAGCAGGTTACACACAGAAGAGGCTGACAGAGAACCTGAAGGTGCCATATTATGTGGGGGAGCAGTTCTCCAAGGAGTTCACTGGAGTGAATCTGAAGAATTTGGAGCGGACGGTGGAGGATGATTATATTTCCAACCTTCGCAACAATTGCTGGAAGGAGAAACAACAAAGTATGTTTGCCAGGAAAACTTTTGAAAGTTGTTTCAGCCATTATCAGTTCTAGGAAAATGACATATTCTGATTTTTATTACCCCTCATATATCTTTCATTAATTGTTTTTGTTGTTTCCTGCAGAGGAAGGCATGCTTTACAGAGCTCGCTATTTTGGAGACACTGATCTGTACCAAAGAGCACAGAGGGCTCGCACACCAAGCTGCGCCAAGCTGTCCGAGATCACAGCTTCATTACATGGTTGAGGCTGCTTTCATAATTAAAAGTAAATTCTCCAGACTAAGACATTTTTCTCATTCCTGAACACATTTTGTAGTGACTACCTGCATGTTTCATTTCATTTGATTTTGCAGTACAGTAAAAATGTTTTCTCTTTTCTTCTTCTTCTTATCTCCAGGTTTCCAGAATCAACACAAAAGATTATTGGCTGTAAATAGATGCTTTAACAATCTGAAGACTGAAGATGACTCAACAAGCAACACAAACAAACCAGCACCAATCTGCATCAAACTGACCACACAAACTGGTTGAAACCATTTCTGTGGAATTTTAGAATACGAAATTATGATGTTAATATAATGTTTTGAAATGGAAAAGCCACTTAAAATAGCTTGTCCTCCTGACAAGATAGGGGTTTGGAAAACCTCCAATCCCCAGTTTTGACAGGGAGCCATGACGCTGGCAGAGGTCACTTCATGGTTTTTTGCGAGAATGCAGTATGAAACCAGAACATTGTGAGTGTGATATAGTCGTCCGGATGTTATTTATGTAGCAGCTGACTAGATACCCCCTTGAATGCTTCCTCTTTCATTTTATGCAGTCAAATCGAGTTTTAGGGGGATATGCTGATTTGACTTCAAATGCACATTCTGAAACTATGCAGGAATAATATGAAACCTCTGATGAATATACACTCATGTCTAGGGTTTGTCAGACACTTGAACACCTGAGATTTGTCTTCTGCTGTGTGTGTGAGAGATAACAATTAGGAAATGTCCCTTTACACTTTGCCTCCTTTAATTGTATTAAAGATAGTGTTATATAGTGTAACTCGACGGCACTTCACAATAAATGCTGAGAATAAAGAGAGACGTGCCTACCCACAAAGTGGGACTTTAACAGGTTCTAGTTTTGGAGCATAATGTCTCTGATGAACATCTGTTGGAAAAAGCAATTTTTGTCTCACTTTTTAAGTTTATAGTATTTATTTTTTGTATTATTTATTTAAAAAAATTGATTATCAGACTAAGAAAACACTACAGCTCTTGCTCACTTTTTCCACCTTGTTTTTACTCCCAGATAAAAATAAATATGGATGCTTAAACCTGTTGGAAGTGACTCATCGCTCAGAGCAGAACAAGCACAAAATGTGGAGACAAAAGCTCAGTCAGCACATTCGGCACGTTAAGCCTGTCGGCCGGCTCACAGACTGGGAACTGGAAAACATGGCTTTGTGCACGTTCACGTTTGTGGGGGGACGTGCAGCATGTGCCCTGCAGGCACTGCAGCGTCACATTCTTTAGCTGCAAATGTACTCAGCTGTTTTTGGCAGATGTGGCACCTCTGCTTTCTAATTTTGACTTGACAGATTTTGTTTTTGCAAGTATCACATTTTCTTCCGTTTTGAAACGTGCATGATGTGGCTGATGATGGCTGGCTCATGTGCCTGTCATCTGGTCTATAAATCACAATTTAGCTGAACAGTATTCCTCACTACTACAGGCATCTTAGTATTCTGGTATAGTTTGTCAAAGAATAGGCATACAGATTCATATATGTGGTTGTATATTTAGCAGAATCCAACACACTTTCCCATTTTTGCCTCATACAGTAACTTGAAAAAGACTTCATAGGAAACCTGAACCTGGATGTAAAACTACAAATGGATGATCTAGATCTGACACGTTTCATGAACTAAGACAGAAGGCAGAAAAGAGAATTGTTTAAAAAAAATAATAATAATTTATTTGCAATCATGAAAGTACAAAAACAGTGCAATGTTATGAGTATTTGAATGTCAAATAAATAAAGTTGAAAGCAGGACAGGTACACAGATACAAGATCAAGTTACATTTGCTTATCTTAGCTGCAGCTTGCACATAAGCTGCACAGGGCAATCACTGGTAGGCCTTTACTCTCGAATTCAAGCAGTAACTAAGGTCCCTAATGGTTTGCTTGGTGTACAGTTCATCACTTGGTGTACGTTACAGTTAATTGCCGTGTATAAAAAGAAAGAACAATGGTTTTCAATGACTATAAAGCGTATAGCTAGCTGCCGTTGTGTGGTTTCAATAGAAACTGAGGTACGCACTTTAATACTCGCAAAATGCCTATTTACCAGATATATCATGATGGTTACACATTGTAATTTGAAAATCTGACCATCAGTGAGGAGCGAGTGTTAAAGCAAAATCTGCTCCAGGTACCATAAACTTCAGTTCCCTTACAGTGGGAACAATAGGCTACATCATGATGTCCATCCTTACACTTCAGAAGGCATCATATACATGTAGTTATAGTAATAAGGCCCTTCTGTGAGCTTAACTGGGCGTTTTAAAAACGCAGACAATAAAACATTGACAGTCCCTTACATTTCTTAACATTCCTCAATAAGCAGTTCTTCAGAACAATACAGTTTCTTCTTGATCACACGGAAACCAGTGCTAAGTTTAATAGCTTGTCTCACCACTGGAGTGGAAGGAGACTTTGTGCTAAAAAGTCCTTGGATTTTTGGCCACAACCCACCAGACTCTAGCCTCAACACCAGAGTCAGCTGAAAGGTGGGGACAAGGTAGGGGTCCACAGATAGCTGTCCCATGCTCTCACAGAGGGCGCCTTGCTCTACACAAAGGTCAATGAGAGCCCCTCTTAAACCGCAGGGCTCACTAGCTGCCAGGTGAAGGAGCTCCTGTCCGATGTGCTCCAGAAGTTTCTCTGGGATGAGCAGTTTGGTACATCGTAAGGCACAGTCTGAGTCTTTGGCTTCTCTCAGGCTTCCTGCAATAAGGTCCACTACTTCTTTCAGGATGGTTTCCTCCATTGGATCATAAAAGAGGTCTCCATTAGAGGGAGACAGGTCACTATAGACATCTGACCCTGTAAGAGAGACACAGTGGGTTAGAACTGGAACCTTGTATTAAGAGGACAATCTAATTCACCTCTAATGAAGTGTTAGAAATGTTTGCAGCAGTGTTTACCTGAGTCTGAGAGATCACTCCTGCTGCCATTGTTAGACCCAGACTCAATACTGCTGCTGTTGGCAGATGTGCTGAAATCCGTCAATCTTTGCACCAGTTTGCCCCAAGACAGCCTCCGGGGACTTCTGTCCACTGGAGAAGGGGGTGAACTGCCGATATCAGTGGGTGTTGAGAGAGCAGGCATAGTTGTCTTATTTGCAGTATTCAACAGTACCTGCTGCTTTTGTGGTCAGCTATTTATGGAGGAAACAAAAACAACAGATAATCACTCGAGTTAAAAGACAGTAGTGAACAGTTAAACGTAAGAAACAGGTATTTAAATTGTAGTTTGATAAGAAATGTATGAACAGGACAAGAGAACATCTTTGTTTGACGGTAGCCAGCAGCTGTTTAACTATTCAAATTAGCTACCGAGCTAGCAAAATTAACAATTGTAACGTAGTAGGCCTACTTACAGCTTATGTGACAGCGGCGCCGTTCAAGTCCGTTGTCGATGTATAAGACAGTTATTTGAATAGTTATTGTCTACAATAACAACTATCTGTAAACTTCTGTCCCGTACGATGCCTCTTCCTCTCACCAGCTGCCAAGCTCTGCGGTTCATCCTGCAACAATGCTTATATATGGGGCTGTTAGGCCACGCCCACCGCTCACCAGCCAGCCAATTAAAAAGAGAGGCACGCCATCTGCGCTGTATCTTGCCTGGTAACATGCCAGCAGAGAAGAAAGGCAAACAGGAGTACGTGCAGGGGGGTGATGAATAGCAGATCCCAGTGCTGTGGAAATGTACAGGGACTTGCCTGGGCTTGCAAGGATCATATTGTGTTTCTTTGTTTAAAATCCTTCATAAGCATAAATAAATGGCTCTGCTGTATGTGCATTTCTTAGTATTGACAGCAGTGAATAAAGTCCATGCAGGCTAGGCTCAGCTGGTTCAGTGTTGCAGTGCACATTACGTCACCTGTTTTGCTCAACCATTACATCATAATTTTTCAACTGCCACACAGAGATGCAAACAACACACAGTCAGCTGCATAATACAAGACTGGGTACATGATAAAATGCTAATAAATATGTTTTATATTCATAAAGATGGGCAACACATCTTCCTACATTTGCCCTCAAATGGAACAACAATGAAAACATGCAGCGCAATAGGAATGCACCAGGAGTAGGGGAGCTGACACTATTTAATTATTTCTCTAGCATTGCTGTCACAAAATGTATTCTGGTGCTATCAAAATGATTTAATGCATTAAAAACACTGCAAGGAATTAAATATTAATAATAATAGACAGTTTATTTGTTACAGTAAGTTATGGTATACCAGATGAAACCACAAGCAAATTGGGAGAAAGCAGAAAAAATGCAGTACAAAGCAGAAACTGCTGCTGTGTTTCTGTCTGGCGGGGCCGTACTGTCCATAACATACTCAGTGTTTACTCAAAGAAGCTTTTGGAAAGCAGTCAGATATATGCTGTGCTGCTTCACGTGAGTGGGATGGACTGTACTATATGTCAGGGAGGAACTGAAAGACAAACACGTGTAGGCACATTATGTTCTGAGGGGGATGTTATGAATTTAGAAAAAAAATGTTTGTTCCTTTTTCAGATGCAAAGAATTTGGACTAAGGTTCAGTAGCTTGTGTAAAAAAAGAAAACAGTTTAATACTTTTAACAACTATGTGCAAACAACTTGTCAGTGAATTCCTAGAAAGTGTGTGGTAAAACGAACTTTTGAACTCTCAAAAGGAAATCTAAGCTCCGGCTAGAGGGTGTGTCTTGAAATGTCCAGGGCCGTCCTTATACATTTACACCCAGAACAGTACATTCTGTATGTTCCCACCCTTCATTTGTTTGAAAACATTCATTCACTGAGCAAAACACCAAGACCTGCACGTTTCCTCGCTGTCAACACAGCAGAGAAGTAACATCAATGAGTTTCAGACTTGAGCTCATTCAAGTAACAGAATAATATTTTCAACAACAGCAGTAAATTGAGACAACATAAAATAAACAACAGCACAAAGATTTAGTTGCCTATCTACCCTTCTCCTATTTCAAGTCAGTGAAGTGGATTAGGACAAACTATACAAGGCCAAGCAAACAAACAGCAAATGACCCAAGGAATGTCCAAGTATGACTTTATTTACAAGCTCTCTTTGTTTTGCTCGAACTGTTGTTGGAGCGAGCAGCGATGAGGACACACAGAGAGGACGGAGAGACTGAGCAGGCAGCAGGTTTTCAGATTTATGAGTTACAGTGCAGCCATGTAGAAACACAATGCCTCACTTCAAGGCATTTACTACGTAACCAAAGATATCCTTTCCATTAATAGTGAGGCTAAGAACAGATTGGACTGGAAAAACAACTTTATTAGGTTAAACCAGTTGAAAAATCTATTCATAATGTATTACAAAGTTTTGAGTTGTTTAGTTATTAGTATATAACAAGGAGATTTTTGTTGACAGGGGTTTATTTTAGTATGCTGAGTAAAATATAACAAGTTGTTTTAAAAAAAGCAAACCATGCTCATACAATAGTAAAAGTGACAAAATAATACATCTCACCTTCAGTATCTCCAGATAATATTTCACACTTAAGATACAGAATAAAACCATAAAGAAGGAACATAATTTATGAACAAATAAACCATCTCCTTCTATTTGGCTGATTTATTAAGCATTAAACATTAAGGCATCTTTTTATTTAAGACGGTGTGAATCCCAATAGCTGTTCAATTGGTTTGTACCGCCACTCATCTGCTTCCAGCTCCTCCACCAAGCTGGCTAGCTTCTCCATTCGAGACACTTGTTGATCTGGAAGAAGACACAATTGTTACTTTATTAGGGTACCAGCTTTTCATGGATCCAGCTTTTCACGGATAAACCTAAACAAACAAATTTTACATATACAATTACTGACTTACCATGTTTAACCTGTTTAAGTGTGGAGGCAACTTGGTAGCTGAATACAGACTCGCATAAAAATCTGTCAGAGCCATCTGAAAGAAAAACACACGCACAAAAGTAAAGAAGTTAAATGCCGGTGAAGATTTCTGACATAGACACTAAGACATAATTGAAGCCTTAGTGTACACTAGGCTATAGAAAAGGTCAAAATGGATCAAGCTACTCCAGAAAGAGAACTTCAGGTTACATTTTGCGCAATTTTCAGCATTATGTAATAAGGGCCTTCACAGTTTTGAAATAAACAAGAGTAACAGCTCGAGACCTTCAGCTTCACTGCAGTCCTGTTCCTCACTTTGTTAGCTGTTTTTAACCTCGCAGCACTCTGTGCTTTTTTACACAAGCCACACTAACCACATTAGTGTATTTTGAGCTAGACAGGCAACATAGTAGGAGTAAAGAGCCAGTTGGCCTTTTGTGATGTGACTTTATTATAGTCACACATTTCATCATAGTTTTTACACGAGATTGATGAAAAACCAAGCATCTGTCTCTCTAAAAGATAAATACAAACATTTTTTTTAAAATGTTGGCAAGTAGCTTGCCAACACATACATCTGTTTCCAGCTTCGTCAGAGGTTGGACTGAAAAATATTCTGTCTGCTGCACAATAACAAAGATTTAACTAATTTTCAGTTCTGACTGTTTCTTACAGATGCTTAGCTCTGTGACCTGAATGTAACCTTCAATGCATAAGCCTCAAATCTCAGTAAAAACACTGATTGCATGAGGGACACGAACTGCCTGGGACTAATTTAGAGATGGCTAAAAGGCAGATGCCTTTGTCTGTGTGTGTTTAATCTTACCTTCCATCATTTCACCTGCGCCTTTAGGATATGTGTACAGGACTTTCCTGGGAGGGATGAGCTCTGAAGCACTGAATCCAGAGCCGGTTACCGAGCTGCCGCTCACACCTCCCGCAGAAGAGGACGAAGAAGACGCTGCCATTGCTTTTGGGAACTTTAAAACACACACACACAAAAACCACAAGAACTGTCAGCGTTATAATATGTGAAATATAAGTACCGTTTGGAAAGCTATCATTTCAGTAATCACGAAGGCAGTTAACCATAGCCAAGTTAGCCTACGAAAGCTAACGCTTCCTAGCTTTTTTAATGGTAAACTGTTCTAATGTTCGACTCTAAGCAATGAACTGCTACAACTAACGTTAGGTGGCTAGCAAGAAAGCTAACTGTCCTGATGATACCGATGTAGGCAACGACCATTTATCTTACTAGACACAACGTGGCAGTAACTAGCCTTTACTAACAATATAAGTTACCGTCGATGTCCCAGTAAATCTATACCGACTTTAAATCCGCGCAGTTGGTTCTGTTGTTTGTTTAGTTATATATCTTACCACTAATTTACGAGAAAGACAGCATTTTACGTTTGAAGCGATGGCATTCTTACCACAGATCTTAAAGCAATAGGGATGGCTCGCCTGGATCATCTTTCACGGAGTGGTCGTTCATTTCCATTTGCAGATCTACTAAACATTAAACGAGGCCCCGGTGTGTCGTAAAGCAGGGAGACCGATACGTGAACGTCAGCTAACTAGTACGCTGTTAGCAACTAGCTAGTTAAATACATTTTTAAAAAACTTCTAAAGTTAACTTACAATTTATTTTCGTGTAGCTAAATTGCTAGCGAGCTATCCAGATATTTATTTTAGTTGTTAGGTTAGCTTAGGTTTAGTTAACACTGACGTAGCTAGTTTACATTATGGAGGTTTTACGTCCACCTCTTATCAACATAAATGGAAGAATATACCGAAGAAATATAATTAAGGAGGAACATTATGAGGAAGAAGAAGATTTCTCTCAAATGGGACCACCAGGTAAGTTGAGTCCTGTCAGTGTTAACAGCTAGTGTAAATATTTGTACGAAGTCCCAGACAGTGCTGCAAGGCTGTAGCCACATTTTCGTAAAAAAAAAAAAAAAAAAAGAAACTGATAATATATTTGTGTTTTACCATGTTTAGAGAGTGAAGACCTTGCAGCAGATGAAACCTGTGATACCCACTTCATAGAACAGACTGATAAAGGATACCGCTGTGCCGTCGATGTCCCAAGTGTTCTTTATAAGTGAGCCATCTACAAAATGCACGTTATGATTGTTGTGTTTCTTCCCCATCTTGAAAAGCGTTGTTTCTAAGCAGCATAATGTGTTTTTCTTTGTTTGATTGTTCTACAGATACATCATTGGCAAGAAAGGAGAGACACGCAGACGTCTGGAGTTTGACACAAAGACATCTATCAGCATCCCAAAACAAGGAGTGGAAGGACAGATTGGTGAGGATTAAGAGCATCATAAAACAGGTTAGAGAGCACTCTCTGAAACAAAAGATTTTCTCTCAACTTTCTTCCTTTGCCTGACAGTTATCACAGGATCCCATAAAGCTGCAGTCTCATCTGCAGTCACACGAGTTGAGGTCCTTGTTGAGAGTTTCCGGAAAAAGCAGCCTTTCACGCACTTCCTGTCATTCCCTCTGAATGATCCCAAAATTCAAGAAGGATTCCTGAGATTTAAAGATGAGGTGTTGCAGCAGTGTTCGCAGGTACAGTAGAAGTAAACATAATTATGAATGGTGATGATAAGGGGCAGTGGTGGTCATGTATTGTTTAAGATCAGCACATTATATCCTTCATAAATTATATATTCACAAATTGTTGTTATATGATGGGCAGGATCATGGAGTAGAGGGAAGCATCTTTCAGAACCCTGCGAAGCTTCACCTGACAATCGGCACCCTGACTCTGTTAAATGACATGGAAGTGAGAAAAGCAGGTGCACACCTCCAAGAGTGTCAACACTTCATAAGGTAAGGGCCAAACAATGTTATTATATCACACTAAGATTTTAACTGTGTACCTAAAAGCACTGTTGTTAATTTTTTTTGCCAATCCTGTATACACCGTCCTGCTGCTGTAAATACTCACTAACACACCAAATATACAGCAGAAAATAGTCCCCAACAAATACAATGTTTACTCCTGTTTGAGTAACATTTGCTTCTTTTTAAAAAATGAAAATATATATTCGTGACCTGTTTTTTAAAGATTTACATCTTCAGTAATAATAAATGGAGTCTGGGCTGAGTGCCACAGATCGGCTTGGTAAATTGGACATTTTTGAGAGATGCACTAACACATTGTTTGTTTTGATTTGTTGACAATAAGAAAAATATAGAACACCAGTCTTATTCTTTAATAACTAATGAGTTTATGTCATTGTGCTATTTTTAAAGGTCAGATTAGATTAGATTTGATGTCTGAAAACACTTACAGAAAAACATAAAATTTAAATCTAAAGGTAACCCTAAACTATAAACCTGAAGTCCCACGTGAGCCACTGCAATCTGCTTTTTGCTGTCTACCATCAGGGACATCACAGAAGGAAAACCTCTGCCATTGGAAGTGACAGGTATAGAGTACATGAATGATGACCCAGCCATGGTGGATGTCTTGTATGCCAAAGTCAATGTGAAAGACAGATCTGACAAGTAAGTGCATCAGTAACAAATCTTGTGAAAAATTAAACACATTTACAAAGCTGACACCTCACAATCTCAGTTTTTCACAATATTTCTTTAATATTGCTGCTCTTCAGGTTGCAGGTGATTGCGGACCGGCTGGTAGAGCACTTTGTCTCAGCAGGGCTGATGCTCAGAGATTGGGACAGAGTGAAGCTGCACGGCACTGTGATGAACACTCTGTTCAGAAAGGACTCCACAGGTAAAGACATTGCATAAACATGACAGGTTAACCAGCACTGTGCCTGTAGTTTGTGGAAAAACAAAGTTATTGACCTGCTGTGATCACATCGGTTGCTCCTGCCCTGAACCTATTTATCTTTTGGCTTAAACCTGAGCTGCAGTGACGACAAAGCTGAAGCTTGAACAATTACAACAACAGATTCCTGAAGATAGGAATCAGGCAGCTAGTTCTCTGTTTGGCCACAGCTCTGTTTACGTGCACCAAGCAGCATTTTTTCTAAATACTCTGACAATGGCTTCATTCATTTTGGCCATGGATAAAGTCCAGCCCCAGTTCTCAGATTTGTACTGGGCTGACCAACAACACAGCACAAGCGTTGGCTGTGTCACTGCGGACAGTGTTTGCCAGCATGTAGATGAATCCTATTAAAATTCAGTGTTTTTTCTTCTCCGTAGTCCCTGTTTCACAAACTAAATTCACAAACTAAATGACCTTGAGTGTCACCTTATTGTTGCCCACCGTAGCAGCAAGTAAACATGTTTATTTGATCGGGAGATAACATATCTGTATTTTTTTGTTCTGTGCTATATTGTTCTGCTTGTCTTTTACACTCTGTTGTTTTTCCAGTTGAAGACTCGAGCGGCCCAGGAAGACAAGCCTTGAGTGAAAGAGAGGCTTTTGATGCCAGAAACATATTAAAGGTCAGAGGAAATTTACTCCTGCCTGCCCTTTCAAATACAGCTGAATTACAAACATCCAGACTTGTGCTTACTACTTGACTGCTCTTAATAGCAGATGACAATTACATGAGGATTTAGAAATTTTTTTAGCTGTAAGCCAGATGAAAAACATAAATATAGGCCTGCTTGAAAATTCACTGCCAGTCAAAAGTCCTTAAAACCCCTTTTTTTATTATTCTTGATTAAATAAGAGAAATGAGGAATGTTTAACTAAAATATATGTGGAAATTAAATAGATCTTGATCGCTCTGTTTAGATACCTGCAGCAATATTGCACCATAGAACTGATCCAACACTGTCTGCATATTCAACATACTGTGTATAGGTTTTTCAACTGTGGCTGACATTTCCACTGCATTTGGAGCCCCTTTGGGATATGCAAGCTTTCCAATTAATAGGTCTTAAAATAGAGAGATTTAGGTCTTCGGGGGGCAACAGTCTGATACCACTCTAGCATGCACAGAGGATAATCAGGTTAATTTGGGGGCTGACTCACTCCTACAAGCAATCGCAAAAGGTGTTATGATTTCAGGCTGGTACTAAATGATTATGTTCCCAGACCAGCTTTTTTTAACAGCAGACATTTTGACTTGTCACAGTAGGAAAAGCACAGGTGTTACTAATAACATTAACAATGGCTCTGTTCTATTCAAGTGTCCCAGTAAGCCATGACAATGTGGCAGTGAGCCAGCATGCACAATACCAGGACCCTGAAACTGAAGCAGCTAAATTGAATTAATTAATATCATTCATTTTATTATTTACCTGTGCTTTTCCTACTGTGACATGTCAAAATGTTTTAAGTGAAAAGGGCCTATAGTGGGCTTTTTTTGTAGGACTTATTTCCAATAACATAAAAAGTCAGAATCATGTATATTTTATCAGTGCTGGCTTAAGATTTCAACATTTAACCAAAAATGCTAAAATATTGTGTGCTAAAAGACAATTAGCTTGTAGAAAGATTTAGAGCACACTGCTTAAGAGTTCATTGATTAAACCCATTATTTAGAGGAACAAAAATATGCCTGGATAGCTCAAAGAGGTTTTGATTGATTTTTTTTTAATTTTTAATTTTAATTTTATTTTTTTAAAGAAACACTTGTCAGAAGCAGACTGTAAAATCTTCCAGGTGCAGTTTCTTTGTGAGTGATAACTGAAATGTGACACCAGGTTGAGTCTGCAGATAAAAAAGCTCTGAAATTCACCTTCCTTGCCTCTCTGGTACAGAGAAGGTCTTTGTTTGAATATCAAAATCCTTGATTTTCTTTTCTCTGAAAATTACACAAGGGTGCCTAAAAGTGCTCAGTCGCCTGTAACCATGGTGACACCATGTTTGCGAGTGACAGCTTATCTTGATTTCTCCACAGTAAGGTCGACTTTTTAAACACAGTGCTGAGTTTTCTAAATCATTTAGTGGTTGGACTGCTTTGTTAATTGGCAATGTGAATTGATTGTAATGCAAAATAAGCTATATTAAGTTTTGTATTATTGAAGTTTGGTGTTTTCATTACAGAAATTTGGTGCTCATCGTTTTGGAGAGTTTGAGCTGAATACTGCCCTGTTGTCCCAGAGGTATTCGACAGATTGTACAGGCTACTACACCTCTGCAGGGAGCATCAACTTCTCATGAGCATCAACAGGGCTGAGCATATTCTGAGGTGGGAAATTAATAATGAAGAAGTTTGTAGCTTAGCAGATCATTGAGGCAGTCCTGACGGTGTTGTCCAGTAGGTGGCAGCATAGGTTTTTCTTTTATTTATTGCAAATGACTTTTTATGCCTGTATCTGAAGCAAATTCTTTGTTTTCTAAAAGCCCTTGGGAACAGTTTATGTGGAAAAATAAAATGGTCAGAATGATTGAAATTTCAGACTAAAGCTCATTCTAAAGATGAAACATGCATGCAAAATCACTTGGAAATGCCCTAGGTAGTCAAATTTCTGTTTTTGTACTTAGTCTCCAGACAATTGGTTCTCTTCAGGGAATCTGAGTCAAACATCAAAGTAAATGACACGAAATACATTTTAATAGAACATGCAATCAAACGAAGACATGAAAAAAGCAAGAATTTCCATCAAAAACTTTACTGTTTACCCTCTTGATTTTGAAAATAGAAGGTGTTTACTTTTGCACATTTGGGGATTTGTTGTTCACAATGGATTTTTTTTATTTTGGATGTGAATCACAGTAGAATAATGTTACTTTGTCTTTTCTCTTAGAGGAGTAGATGATTGACTTTGTGTATATAATTGGATGTTGACAATGTAAAGTCAGATAAGAGTTGGGCTCAGGCTTTAGATCAGTCTTGGGACAGGGTTACATTGTCTGTAGAGTAGTGTAGCGTGTCAAATATATAATAAGTAACTTTTTGTTGAACACAGTGGTGTAATGTAACAAATTACATTTACTCAAGTACTGTACTTTATAGGTCCAGTGTGTAACATTTAAGAGGAGCTATTGGCAGAAATGGAATATAATATTTATAAGTATGTTTTCATTGGTGTATAATCACCTGAAAATAAGAATCGCTGTGTTTCCATTACTTCAGAATAAGCTGTTTTTATCTACAGAGGGAGCGGGTCCCCTTCCACGGAGTTTGCCATGTTGCACTGCCATGTTTCTACAGTAGCCCAGAACAGATAAAAACCAAACACTGGCTCTAGATAGGGCCTTTCATGTTTTTCATGAGTTTTGCAGCCACCATAATTTCTCCTACATGAAGGGAGGGAGAGGCGAGCGGTATTCAAATGGCTGCAATCTGCAATTTCACTGCTTGATGCCACTAAATCCTACACACTGGGCCTTTAAGTACAATCTTGAGATACTTGCTTGAAGATTAAGATTTTACATACACTCATATAATATGATGTATTGTTATAGGTTAAACTACCTGACAGTATATAAAGAAGTTAAAATTAGTTCCACCTCGACCAACTACAACAGTAAAATGTTGCTAACACATGAATGCCAACTTAAAGGGGCAGTGCACCCCAAAATCAGAAATATAGATTTTTCCTCTTACCTGTAATGCTATTTATCCATCTAGATTGTAGAAAAGGTTTCAGTCGTAGTCATCTGGACACTGTTTTCAGAATCAAGACGTTTCGGCTCCCATCCGGAAGTCATTCTCAATTGTGAAAGAAATTGGACGGGAACTGGAAATTTAAGCTACTCTGAGTTACATAAGCCCTGCCCTCAGGAAGGAATCTGCCTGATTCTGAAAACAGTGTCCAGATGACTACGACTGAAACCTTTTCTACAATAGAACACTCCTGGACGAATGAGGGACTACACCATCCATCTAGATTGTTTTGATGTGAGCTGCTGAGTTTTGGAGATATTGGCCATAGAGATATCTGCATTTTTTTGAAGTCCCTACATGAAACTGCTCATGAAACTGTGGATTATCTTGAGTAACCGGGTCATGATTTCTGGAAACAGACGTTGCTGTTGAGTTTTTCAAATGTATTTTTTGGTGCTTTGAGCACCACAAGCCGAGTGCCATATAGTCCCATTATATTCAAAAATGGCAGACATCTCTATGGCCGAAATCTCCAAAACTCACAACTCACACCAAAACAATCTAGATGGATAAATTGCACTACAGGTAAGAGGAGAAATATGCATTTTTGATTTTGGGGTGAACTGCACCTTTAAAGAGTCTTCCTGCACCGTCTCACCTGTCAGTCATGATAATAGCTGAAATAGCTGATCAGAGTTTTGTCATTGTTCTTCAGCCAATCCCAGCTGCTCTATTTTGAGAAACTTAGACTTTTACTAGCAGATTGTGCGACTTAAACATGTCATGATTTTGCAATTATTATGTTTGCAATGAAAAGTCCTAATAATAGTTTCAAAATAAATCGTGTGCCAAACTAGAAAAGCTTTCATAGCAGTTGAAACGTTCTGGTTGAGTTTCACCTTGATCTGGTCTCATCCACTCACTACTGGAAGTCAAAAGTAGTGAGTATTACCCATTTCCTTTCATCTCACTGCCTCATGAATGTGTTAATGCGTCACTGACATGATTTATTACAGCAGTCCGGGTTTTTTTCCCATCTTTTTTATCAGTGCCCCTCCTACACGAACCACAACCTCGTTCCCACTCCCGTCTGTCGAGTGTGTCAGTGAATACAGACATCGGACACAGAGCCCGGCCACTTGCTCTTGCCGTTAGAGCTTTTTTTCAGCCTTCCCCTCAGCTGGCAATGCTCTCTGCTTGGCATTCAGGAGGGCGATCACAGAGCAGCCAAAAGTTACACTGATGGAAACTGAGGGCACTTTTTGTTTGTCTGCTCTGCCATCCCATGCTGTCCACCCTCCCATTTCAGCAGTGGCGTGACTTCTATTTTTTTTTTTTTTTCCTGTTCTCCTGGAGCCATGTCAACAGACGCCATTAGATAGGGACATGCAAATTTTGTCATCTGAAAACAGCCAGCCAAGTTGTCCACAGTGACTGTGGCACTGTCTGGGCATAACATGTATCTTTTCAGACCCAGGAAAGGGGCCTAATTAGCCTCACTGTCTCCTGAGAGCATGGATGTTAGTGGGTCAGGAGTACACATCCAGCATAATGCCACTTTCAGGTAACACATACAGTCACGATTCTGGGAATTGTTAATACCATTGCTTATAAGCACACAGAGAGGGAGAGAATGAAGATGATTTGCAAGTTAATGAAATTCATTGAGACTGTGCATCCTTGTTTCTTTTGGCAGGGACATGATTAAGGATGCGCTGGGCAGATGTCCCCAGTTGCGATGGTTCTGAAGGGACATACATCATCCACAGACAGACTGAGACACTGAAGACATATTTCATTTGTCAGTATATTTCAATATTTGATGTTAGGACTACATGTTTATTTAAATGGCCATATGTGTGTTTTGTTGCATAAATCAGGAACATATTGGGCTAGGGCTCCAATGAACGATTTGTTTTCAGTATCAGTCAATCAGTGGATTATTTTCTCAATTAATTGAACAATCTTTCAGTCTATACAATTTCAGAAAATAGTAAAAAAATGGGCAACATTTAAGTCCCCCAATCTTGCAGTTATAAGCACTATACAAACATTTAAGAAATGGTTTTTAACACACTATAATTTAGTTGTAAGGGCATTTTAAAGTGTTGTACAGTATTTGCCGACAATTATAACTTTTATATTATTACAGCTGTGTTTTATGTTGTCATTATCTGTTTATTATAAACACATATCCGCTTACACCTACATTATAGTGTGTTATAGACCATTAATTGTATGTTTATATACTTCTTATCAATGCTAATTAGGGGCAGAGCCCAAGGTGACAAATTTATATCAGTTGTTTTGTCTGATTAACAGACCAAAACCCAACAATATTAAATTTACAAAGATATAAAACAGAGAAAAGTGGAAGATTCTTACATTTGAGAAGCTGGAACCAGCAAATGTTTGGCATTTTTGGTTAATAAATGAATGTGGGTAATGATTTGGATTGACTCAACAAAATCATATTGCTATGCATGTCTATGTGGGTGAGCTTGCTTACGCACTGCCCGACATACATATTTTTTCCGTCCCTGCCACATCTATCACCCTAATTAGTCAACTCTACACTTCCTGCTGCAGGAACTTACAACGTGACCCTTGAGATTTCGAGACTAGTATGTGTCCCTTTCAATAAGCTGGATAAATGGGACCTCAGTGTCTGTTTTTGTACCCGCGGACCTATTTCCTCTGTGGATTTGCATCCTTATTTCTGAAGATCTGAGGAGACACAGGAGCTGGGTTTGAATTAAAATTTTGAACAGTTTAATTGTCTTTGCGGGCATGTGTGCATGTGCTTGTTCACATGCATTGATGAGTCACATAGACTATGTTAAGAAGGTGGGTTCACACTGAAAACTACATTGCCTTTGCAAGTTGATAAAAACTTTATTTTCCAATTAATTTACCTTTTTGCCTGTGTAGAAAGAAAAAGTTGTGTGATTTCAAAAGAAGTGAAAGCAAAGCAATCACTTAGATGACCCATAACACTCTAAAAACTTATATTGAACCTTTCAGTAATGAGAATTCATATCTGTTTGGTAACTGAAGTCTTGTGTTATCTCAACCAAGTATTGTTTAGGCCTCTATCCAATTTGCATATTTAATTTCATGCCAGTTTTCAAAGTAGCCTTTATTATGCAAAGGCTGTTTGAAATAGGTCTTACTTGATCAATGTCAAACTTTTTTAGCACATTTTGGCTTTTGATATTCAGAACCGCACTATGCAATTTTTCATAGTGTAATTAGAAATTAAGCTTTCATTCAGGAGGGCCGGTGTTAACATCTGCTAGGGGGGAAAAAAGATGATGTTTGACAGACGTGACCTTTTTAATACAGTAGATATGTTTGATTTGCATGCTCGGAGTAACTAATAACACACATGAAATCGATTAAGCGCCTAATTACTTTTTAAGGTCACGCTAAGTTTTACCTGTGTGTGCCTTTTAAAGCAGGAATGTTGATCAGGTTCATTTAACAGAGCGATCCTGAGAATATTTTGACCCAAATCCAATTAACTTAAAGGATGAACTTGACGGCAAGGGAGCACAAAGATGACATTTCAGTAGGTAGCCTCATACTCCTGGTGTCATGTTTTCTCCTTAACAAGCATAAATCCTAAGATTGTTTTAAGATGGTCTTTTGACTAATCAAACATGTCTATCCACGAGAAGTTACAAAGGTGCTCTATATATGATCCTGCTAGACAAAGTCGAGGAATCTTTCAAATTGGATATCGTTAGCAGTGAAATATGACAGCGCCTTCCTTCGATTGTTCTCTCATGTTGGATATGACTCTCCAGTTGAGTGTTAGCGCCGTTGGAATTTCTCACTAATCACTCTGTCACTAATGGGCATGAGCGGCCTTGATGGACAGCCAAAGCTAGAGTATCTGAAATGTCTAATCTGTGTCTCCAGCGAGAAGGCAGGTGATCCCTGCAACAGCTCTTTATCATTCAAAGTGCTGAGTCTGGGGGCTGCCTGCAGCTGTCCACGTCTGTTTACTGCTGGAGGCTTACACACAGAGAGGAGAGGCACAAAGCCCAGTGTGTTTGAACAGCAGGTCGTCATTCAGAGTTGCTGTTTACTTTGCACTACACTTTGCACAATAAGACTTTAAAATAGGGCTGCAACACATTTTCATTATCGATTTATCTTTGTTCCTTTTTTTGGATAATTGTTTAATCTACAAAATGTCAGAAAATACTGAAAAATGCAAAAACGATTTAGCAGTACCCAAGGCGATGTCTTGAAATTGCTTGTTTTGTCCAACCAACAGTGCAAAAGATATTCAATCTACAATTATATAAAACAGAAAAGCAAAAAATCGTCACATTTGAGAAGCTGGACCTAAGCGGACTGTGAGGAGATATTGAATTTGACAAAAAGACATGTAATGGGTTAGAATTGCATACCCTACCTTTTAAATGATTAACTGTTAAATATTAAAATCTTTGGTGATCGATTAAATTGACCAATTGTTTCACAGTGACATAAAAGCAGTTTATATAGCAATACCAACTTTTTTTTTTAGGACTGTAGAGGATGACAGTCTTTAGTTAAATTTCAAATTAATTTTGTAAGTCGGGACATTAAAGCAGCATTAATTGTTTTGTTATTTTTGTCTGCTTGGGGGCAGCAGGTCAAGCTGTAAACACAACATTGACACATCATCACCTTACAACGTTGTTATGGCGAATGTGTTCGCAAACAGTTGCCTATTTCCACATGCAGCAGACAAGGAGCAACATTAGCATTCATTTGGGGTCCTGTTTCTGGCTACCTGACAAATACACCTCCAGTATTCACTCTCCTTTTAGCTTTTTTTTTTTTTTTTTGGTCTCCACTAACTCCTGAGGGAAATATCTGGCTCTTTAGTTGCTAAATACTCCACTATGTTCACCTGCTAGTTGCTAACTGTGTCCGTCTGCTGTTTGGTGCTGAGCAGGCAGTGTACAGTGGGTTTATTAGAGCTTTTTTGGTGAAAACATTTACCTGCTGCAGCTTGAAATGATGATGTGAGATGATAACAGAACAGTGAAGTTGTAGGCCATAAAACTAAAATAATGGGCTGAAAGATGCTAAAACGTCCTGTAGAGAAGGGGAGTTGCAGAGACGGGTGATAAATTGTGGATTTGTCACCACGAACGACACCTTTTGCGTTACAATAGTTATTCAATCCATTGTTAATGTAAAAATATTGATTAGTACAGCTTTAAAGCATAAACTATGGCACAGGGTGATGATGTATCAGGTTTTTTGTTGATTAATTGTGTGTTCATCGACTAATTGTTTCAGCACTGGAGGCGAAGGACGCTCACACTGGGATCGATTCAGGTTTAATATGCAGAAGTTGAGATTCACTGCTGTAAACTTTCTCTGTATTGGAAGCTATAAATTGTTAAACAAATCCTCCTCCTGACTTCTATTCACATGTTTTATCCATCCACTCCAAAGCATTGCAGTGTGAAATCCCTTCATGCAGCACTTAATGCTGTTTCTTATTGGTGAGGTGTAGAGTGAAACTGATAGGGATTTGTCATTTATAGTAGGTATAAGCTTGATAACACTGACTGAAAATAAATCATCTACTGAGACTGAAGATGTCAAGAGTTCAGAACATTAGTCAGTTTCTGTCTATTATGTACATTTAATTGGAAAAGGTGCTGCACTGTCTTCCACCCCTGCTGCAGCTGCCCGCAGTGCAAAACAGCAGCTACAGTACTTTCCTGGCAAAGGCAAACTGCTGTCAGACTGCTCTCAACTAACTTTGCACTTTTAATAGCTGTGTGACCCAGTTTGAATCCAATTGAATTAGATCTATACGCATTTATAGCAGCTCCACTTACAGCTGTAAGTCACTTGAGATTACTTATTAAATGCTTCCCGATGTGGTTTATTCTCTCCCTAACTTTCAAAATAACTTATTTTTCGATGGCCCTCCTATCCAGGAACTTGTTTTCAGGCTACATTTTTTTTTTCATGTGCACTTTACTATGGCAGCACCAATCACATGCAGTAATTGCCTCACAAACAAGCATCAGTCGTGGCTGTTGTAGAAGAAATGAAGTAGCAGAATTTGTTTGTTTTATGCTTTAAAATCCTTTTTGCCCATTTTGTAACATTTTATATTTATTTAAATACATAACACAATTGCATATGCACATGTACAAGTGAGAGGGGGAGTAGAAAATAAAACCACAATAGAGAAAGTAAGCTCCCTATCCTCATGGGTCCATGTCTCGTATTAGTCCCCCTCCCCATTTCACGTGTCACTTTTCTCAAGAGTTCATACACAAGTACACAAGTTAATTACAAAAAGAATATAAAGGCAGTGATAATAATTATTATAAATGTGTGTGCCTGCCTCTATACAGAATGTATATGCTTACACATATACACACATAGTGAAGGGGTAGATGTGTATTGATTGAAATGTTATAATAAATAAAGTAAATATTATTACATATGTAATGTGATGCAGCACACTATGCTTAACCTGCTAACATTATAAATAAAGTTTTACTAAGTCTGTTGCTTGTATTATTGTTTCTCTAGTTTGCCTTTTTGTTAATATCCTGATTAAATAAATAAAAATTTAAAATATATAGGCTGTCATCTAACCTTTTCTGTCACTATGTGGCCGTTGCTGCTAGTACTGTATGTCAGTGTGGCTGAAGAGTGCTTTAGTATCAGATTATTCAATTAGTTCATCAACAGAAATCAATTAATCCTTTTAGCCATTTATCAAGCAAAAATGCTTGAAAAAGCAAAAAAGATTTGTTGCTTTATTTTGTTTTATATCATTGTAAATTGAACATCTTTGGGTTTTGGACTGTTGGTCAGGCAAAACAAGCAATTATGAAGACGTTACCTTGGATTTTGGAGAAGTTGTGAAAGGCATTTTTCACTATTTTCTAACATTTTATCTTACTAAATAATATATGAATTAATCAAAAACATTGTAGACAAGACATTGTAGATGAAAATAATCATTAGTTGCAGCCCTAGGGTGCTTTAAAGTACAAATATTGATCACTGATTATGTGTTGCAGGTCATCGATGAACATGGCAGCGGGATGGAAAGTGTTCAGTGTGGCTGACTGATGAAGAAACTCTCAGTTGACAGTAAAACACTGCAGGGAAACCATCAGATGATGAACATGAATGGACTCGTGAAAGTGTTTGTTGCATCTTTGCTGAATCTTTTGTTGAAATCTGTTGGAAAATTAACATTTGTTTGGGTAGTGTTTTCCTTCACGGTGGCAGGAGGTGCTACATTTTCAGGTTCTGTTTAAATCTGGCAGGAATAAATAAATGTGTAAAGCATCCACCCTTGGCCTGTTGCAATTAATTGTTGTGTACCAGGAATTCCTGAAGCGATCCTTATGGAGTTGTTACATCGTGTGAGAATATGTGCAGCCACGATAGGCAGCGAAGCTTGTGTTGGGCCTTATGAGCTGTTTGTAAGACAGAGAAGTGCATTTGTAGGCAGCAAATATTTACAGATAAGCAACCCTTCAAATTTAGCTGCCTGCAGTCTTGTCTGATGTTATTCAAATGAAGCTTTCCTCCCCTCAACTCTTTTTGTGTAAGCTGAGTATGCTTGGTGAACAGGATAGATATGTTTTATCAACATCTGCCTAGAGAGGAACAGGGGGAACTGATGACATCAGTTAATCTCTTTACAATTAAAGGCACTCTTCCACAGCGTGACTCTGATATGTAGAAGATGTTAAACAAGTTGTGTGGAGCTGCTTCCATGTTTAAAATATAAGAGGCTGCATGTCACGTTTTTGTCTTGGTTGTGTGTAAGTGTACAAGTTTTGGTCAAATCAACTCGAACACTATTCCTCAAGCAAACATTAGGGGACTGTTATCATGAGACAGTATGTACACACTCAACAAGGAAATAAAAAATAAAGTCAACTCAAGCATTAAAGCCAACTTTGTGGGAAATTCTGTTCTGTTACAGGCTGTAAAAACAGGAATTTGTCTCATGAATCAGGATTAGTGATTAAGTTAGGCTTTTTGATCTAGCCTGGTTCCATACCTGATTTGTTAAGTGATTCAAGGTGTAGTGCCCATTGATGGCTGTTTCTGCCGGTTGGAGAAACAATCGATCAATCAGTGCATCGTAGTCGGGATTAAGAATGGGGAAGTCATCTTCTTACATAGCTAGCGAGCTACCTAGCTACAGTTATGAACAGTAGTGATAGAAAAATGGCGAGAAGTGTGGATGAGATAAACTCAGCTGTACAAGTTGTTGTAAGTTCACTTACAGAAATAACAACTCTTAAATTATGTGTGAAAAACATTAACTACCCCTAGCAACCGCTACCATAGCTTCCGTTTCAACTGAAAATGACGTTGCTGGGATGGGTACGTCACTTGATACTGACTGGTTGCGGTAAAATAAATCAAAATATTCAAAAAGTATTAGAAAATGACAAAAGTAGATTAGGGCAAAAGTGCCACCATTGGTTTTTCATTGACCTAATTTTGTGGTCCTCCTCTTTGTGATTGTATATGTATATATTTTTTGTTAACAAAAATAACATTACAAGAAGGGAAGTTCAATGATTGGTGATTTTATCTACTATCTATGTACTGTATATATATGGAACTGTTGTGATGCTTGTGCATGATGAAGGTTGCATAGACGAAACATAGTAAATAAATAAACCATAGTAAGCCAGTGAGATTTTTCATTTTTATTCAAGTTGGACTTTCCTCTGACACACTTGTCACCGTCCACACAGACTAATTTATTTTTTGAGAGTCCTAGTCGTGAAAAAAAGCAGCACTCACAGCCAAAATCCCATACCCTCTGATAGAAGCTGATTAAAAAGCTGAAACTTTGTATTGGTATTTTCCATATTCTAAGATAAATATGTCTTTGACACCGTTCTCAGAAGAAAAACTTAAGCACCTCATCATTTTGACAAATACTAAATTATTATTTTAGCATTCAACAACAACATCACATGACTCTCAGCCACAGAGGGGCTGTCAAAGCCTCATAGGAGCACGAGACGTAGCTGAATGCCAACAAGATGATCTGAGGTGTTCAACTGTGATGTAATTTCATGGCATCTGTTATTCACCACTGTTAAGACTAAGAGGCACAAGCAGTTGTTACTGCTGCATTTGAAGAGATGGAGCTGAAATTATTAATCTGCTAGAGACATTGATCTCTGACTGAGAATTCAATCTGATCAGTGAAGCACAAACCTGCTAGAAAATCATGTTTGCCTGTACCACATGTACTGTAAGTATAAAAATGGTTTGCTATGATTACTAGCCCTCCGGGGCTCCTGGTCACTGTGCTGCTACTTTAGATATTGATGGAGCAGAAGAAGCAAGCTCATAAGAGCTGTCTGCAATTAAGAAAACAATCCTTTGCGTCTTCTCATCCCTAAAATTTACCATTTTAAGAGATGAACCACTTAAAGCATTCATCAACATGTTTTCCATTTGCTGTCCATGCTCCACATGTAGGATTCCCTCAGGAGACTCCCTCCGCCACAGTCCAGAGACAGGCTTCCCAACAACATCCCAGCTCTCAAACAATCTCTAAAAGCTAATGGTGCAAAGCAGAACACAGTCTTCGAATGCTTCTGAGCGACCCAGTTCAGCTGTGTGACCATTAATCTGCAGCACATTCATCCTGAACATGACATGACTGATGACGACCTCTTGATTAACACATCATGTCCAGCACCTCGTAGTGTTGACGTGCACAGCTGGCTGACTCTGTGGGACATTTATCCTGCTGCCCTTGCCTCCCAATTCTGGGGCTCTGCACACTCAGGAAAGCTTGTGTCTGCCACATCAACTATTTTGATGCCAGTGTCAGAGGGAGTTTGGCCAGCTAAGCAGCATCCCGGGAATGTGATCCAGCCCCTGGCTGCTCAGCCTCGGCCAATATTGGTAACCTTAAACTCAAATGAATCTGAGCTGAGCGCTGGATTATGTTTATCTTCATGGGGATGAAATAGAGAGCGGAGGGAGCGAGGGCATGGAGAGTTTAGGGAGCAGCAGGAATAACGTGGGCAGACTTAAAATTATATGCAGGTACAGCAAAACCCTGCAGGTCACAGATTCTTGAAGAAAAAGAAGCATCACTGCAGCAGCTAAGATATATCACATATTTAACCTCTCCAGTCTCACAGAGCCATCCTTACATTATAGTGTTGTGCAGACGATCATTGTTCAAACCCATGAAAGATTTACAGGGAAAGACATGCATAAGACATCTAGAGTTTTCTGTTTGATGTAGTGTTTAAGTAATACAAAATGTGGTCTTATTTTGGAGAGAAGTGAAAGATGGAATGGTTGCTTTGGTTATAAGTGATCACTGTGATCTTTAATGTACTTTTAGCAGCCAGTATAGATAATACAAAAAAAACACAGTGCTTAGTTGATTTGAATATTTCTATATTTACAGTAGCAAGAAATGTTGGTGTTCCCTGAATGAAAGACAGTACCACATCTGGAGAAATTGACCTACACATTGCATAAACATCTCAAAGGATTCATCAAGATATGGCAACCACCACTTTATGTATGTGTATCTGTGTATATAATATCTATGCACTGTATTGTGATATAACCATGTATGTTTAAAAGTGTCTGCCTTCTGCCTTGAAGTAATATTTCCAATTATTTGAGGCAAGTAGTGTGACCAAGGTTGGACTACCAACCGGGCGAAGTAGACAAAAGGTCCAGGCTAATCCCGTGTCAACTGTTTTGTGCTAATTTAATTGAAAATTTGTTTTGCAGTATGCACTGCTAAAGCACAATATTACCTCACAACATTTAGGGAAATACGCTTATTCGTTTTCTGTCAGAGAGTTAGATGAGAAGATTGATACCACTCTCATGTCTGTTTTACGGGGGGTTATGTGTCGGACTATTTCTTGGCTGGGAGCAGTTGCCAGGCAACCAGTGGAGACTCTACGAAGATACTGCTCTCAGCCAAGAAATAGAAAACCCCCCAGCAAATAATGGTTAATTAGTGAACTTAGTGAAGGTGCTGGTAGGCAGATTTTGTTACCTTTGCAGAGAGACAGGCTAGCTGTTTACCCCTCTTCCCAGTCTTTGTGCTTAGCTTAGCTAAGCAGCGGTTGGCTGTAGCTTCATATTTTGTCTGCCAGAAGAAATTAATTTGTGTTTAATCAAATTACCACACAGTAATCTTGGGGTAATATTCCACATAGAAAAAAGGTACACATTACACAGATAGTGGAAGGAACGGGGAGTTATGTTATGACCTAATTATGTTGGTAGGTGTGTAACAGGTTCTTGTGTTGTTTTGTTTTGGTTTACTTACTGAAAAACACAACAGTATTTCCACAGTATTAACCACAAAAAAGATAATGGCATAAATGGACTTTTTCAAACTAATGGGCCTCTGGTCTCATTAATTGATTAGTCATTCAACAGATTTTGATAATCAATTAATCGTTTGTCTGTTTTCAAGCAAAAGTACCAAACATTTCCCAGATCTAACTTCTCAGTTGTGAAGATTTCTTTTTCTTATTGTATAATAAACTGAATATCTTGGACATTTGAAGACATCACCTTGGGCTTTAGGAAACTGTAGCCTATTGTTGCATTTGTCTGTATTTTCTGACAGTTTGTAGATCAAGCGATTAATCGTATAATAATCAGCAGATTAATTGATAATGAAAATAATCGTTAGTTGCAGGGGAATGTCTTGTGTTAACTGTTGTCCTGTATGGTTCTGTCTCTGTACTTGGATTGACTGAAATAAAGTCTATAAAAGGCACTGGGACTTCAAATAAAGAGATTAAATAGAAATTGTTGCTGAGTGTTGGATTTGATTATTTCACTCTACATAATCCCAAACTAATTCACATAAAAAAGCCACTCACTGATAAAGTTTAGACCACAGAACCAGGATAAAGGTTTGTTCCAGGTATATCTGAGAGAGATTCAGATTTTACAGTATGGCACCTTACAGACACAGAGCAACAATAACACATTCTCTCTCTGTGCTGCTAATGAACAAATTAAGAATGAAATTGAGCAAATTTTAAGATAAATTTACGCAGAGGCCACTTGGGAGTCACTGAGTGACCCTCAGCAATCTGTGGAGCCCAGTTTTAGCACCACTGCCTTATGATATTAGTTCAATTGCAGCAATTTCACATTTCTTCCAACTTCATTGTTTAATTAACTAATGTCACTGTCTGGCTCTGTTATAGAGCTCATTACAGAGGCATAAATATTAGACAGACACTGGCCTTTTTCCAAAAACATTTTAATAAGATAAATACAATCTGATTGATCATCAGTACAACAATAAACATCTATTCCACTTGACTATCAGGATGTCTGAGTGTGTGTGTGTGTGTGTGGGGGGCTAAACAGATAAAAAGCCGAAAAAAGACACTGAAATAATAAAACTAAGTAAGCAGAAATAAATGATAAGTGCAGGATCTGATCTCTCCTTTAACTCTCTCCCTCCCTCCTCTCTCTCTCTCTCTCTCTCTCTCTCTCTCTCTCTGCCTCTCCTCTCTCTCCTCTCTCATTTCCATTCAGTGTGTTGAAGCAGCAGCAGCAGTCTTGTATGTGGATCCTTGGCAAGAGGACAGCAGCAGGAGATCCATCCCAGACCAAACTGCCTGAGCAACATGGTCGTTGTGAGAATCGTCGCTTGCCTGTGCCTGCTGGTGGGCTTCTCGCTCCAGGTGGACGTGAAAAGTGGGAAAGAGGCAGCAAAAGCCGGGAATTTCATGGAAGATGAGCAATGGCTGTCAACCATCTCGCAGTACAGCCGTAAGATCAAACACTGGAATCGCTTCAGAGACGTGAGTGGTGAATTCAGTGTAATTATAGGCTACAAGCGTGTTGTCGTATCTTATTTTATGAAGCTTGAGATGCTGAGGTGCAGGTTGTTTTCTCAGGTGATTTTGCGAACGTAACTGCCGCTCTGAAGTGCAGATACGCGCAATATTAGCAGTTTGTGCTGAAGAAATACTTCAAAAGATGGAATATTACACAGGATAATATGTTCAAAGATTGTAGGTCCGAATAAATGCGTGCGCGTGCTCCATGAAATAATTTTTTTGGAAAGGTGCCTTATTTTCTCTTGATATTTCATTCATTGACATCCCATTTGAATTGGCAGACATGCCAAGCAGACTACTATTTTATAATAGTATAATTGACACTTTTATCTATGGACCTTCTTATATGAGAGTGACTATAAATACAACTCAGAGGAAATCTATGGCATTAGCCCAAGTCTCAAAAGCCATTTCCAAGCTCCTTCTGGGTAACTGTTATATTCTGAACAGGGTCTGTATTCACTGATCAATACCTATTGATCCTGCCATATTGCACATGAAATGTAGGGCTCACAGTTAGGAGGCTTCCAGGGCTTTCAGATGAAAAGCCACACAGCAAGACATCAGTTGTGTATTCCCTAAATCACAAATATCAAGTATAAGGGCACAAACATTTCTTATTCCCATGTGGATCTGTTGTCCACACCTAATTCTGGAGTGTAAAAGGACAGCTTTGTTTATTCTATTCAGCCATGCCAGGAGGATTATTCACTAAAGATAATAAATACGTTTATCAAATTACAAACAGTATGAGTCTCCTACAGACCTAAATTTACTATAGTTAAACTGAGAAAAGCTACAACAAACAATGACATTTAATGAAGTTCAACCAACCAGTTGACCCACTAGTCCAGGTAACGTGGGTGATATTGATAAAATCCTCTATCACGGTACATCATGATAGCGATATAATGTATATTGCGACACAGTCAATTTTCAGGAAATTCAATTGAGACAGCATTAGTAGATAAAATAACAGGATGGGACTGTCTGTTTTTTGATTAATCCATTAAATTAAATACCTGATAAATCAAGTTTATGCAAAATCCTGTAAATCCAATATTGCCATAAAGCAGTCTTGCTCATGAATTTGCACCATTGTGAACAGAGATATTACATGAATAGCTACCTCAGTGTAAGCAATGTAACAAACATGCACCTATCCAGGTCTAACAAGGTAAGAAATTATTTTGTCTCTCATGCCATCAAGCTGTTAAATGCTAATAAAGTTAAAGTTGAGTTAAATCCAACTTTTTCCCTCCCAATTCTGATACCTCAAATCAGGCTATCTGCCGATACCAAGTACTGATCTGAAACCAGTGCTCTCTTTTGCCCAAATTTTAAAGTCTGTAGACCTCACTGCATTCAGCTCATTGGTATCATTTTATGAGAAGCTGAGTGGGCGTCCTGCTGACTGAATGAATGCAACTGATAGTGGAAAAAATATATATGACATAGAAACTGTTTTTAACATGAGTTGGTCACGTCATGGCCAATACCTGATCCCTTTATTAAGGTCAGTATCCATGCTGATACTGATCTAGTGTATTGGATCGGTGCATCTCTAATAGCTAAATCTGTACTGTCTCATCTCATTGTGCATACTGCCACATCACACAACCCCAGTCTAGTCCAAATGTCTATTATATTCACTCTCTCCTGTCAGTATAAAAAAACACAACGCTGGGTGATGGGGAGACAGTGAGCATGGTAAGGGGTCGGGTGGTTATGGTGTTAAGGTGTGGCTCATTGGTACAGTGATGACACCTCCCTGGTACCAAAAGGCAGAACACATGGCATGAATCAGGATGTGAGAGATCTCTGAGGAGGAGTCGGTTAGCAACGGCTCAGATCCAAGCCTCTACCTTGACAACAGGACAGTCGTTTGATCTCATTGCTGAGAATATCACCTCAGACAGATAGTCTTATCAATGTCGGCCAGACACTAGCTGTATTAATTTGGGCCATGCTTGGTGGCATCCAGGAATGTGTCCCAATACCCTGGACCCCCCGAGGGCCCAGTGAGAATTTGTAATTGAATTGCAAATGTATGCTGTTATGCAAATTATAATATTATCATAGCTGTTTTTTGGAGTGGTTTGCCTCACCTGTTTGTTTGGTTCAAATCTTCAAATGGTCTTCAAATGCTTGTTTTTTCCAACCAACAGTCCAAAAACAAAATATATTGAATTTACAATGATATAAAACTGAGAAAAGCAACACATCCTCTCATTTCAGAAGCTAGAACGAGCAAATGTTTGAATTTTTTGCTTGATGATGGACTTAAATGATTAATCGATTATAACAATTCTGAATGGCTTCTCCTGGATCTACTATGGCTTGGATCATATCTAGTTTATATGTTGCTTTGGACAAAAGTGTCTGCCAAATTACTAAATGTAAATGTAAAAATTAGATTCCTTGACTGACAAACTGATGAATCAATTGACATCGATTTACCAACTCATCATTTCACCTCTAGTGCCTGTAAAAGGTATTTACCCCTCTGACTTTTTCTTGTTTTATTGTTGTACAACTTTGAATCCCAGTGGACTAATTAGGCTTTTCTGTAACTGATCATTATAGAAAGTCTCTTAAATGTCAAAGTGAAAACCAATCTGTTGATCAGTTTCATTAAAGTTTAATTATTCAGCTGTGATTCACATTTGTAAAACCATAAGTACGGGGGGTGCGTGTGTGTGTAGTCAAATGTGTGTAGTGGTATGTAGTTAAGACCTCAAAGGTATTCATTGGTATTCAGACTAAAGATTCAAGTACAGTAAATACATAATTAAAGTGAAGTAATAAAAGCAACTTGTTGAGTGGGACAGAAACATAAGCAGCCTTGTTGCTAACAAAATGTTTGCCCTTGTCCATTGCTGTTAGATGGCAACTGTAGGATGCTCATGCAATGAAGCCAGTAAGATTTTTACTAACTTTTATTTTAATGAAATAATTAAGCGCTAAGGTATTCGTGAATTTGTTTTGAGAAGAGCAGTTTGCGTTTTGTGATTTGTTCAACTGTTTCCTATTTTATTGTTTGATTATTTAAAAAAAAAAATCAGTAAAATTTTTGAGTGGGCAATTTATTTATTTATTTATTTTTATTTATTTTAAGAAATGTATAAACGCAAAGTTGTGGTTTTACGGGGCGTCACATGCTGCAACTATTTCTTGGTGACTAGCGACTCACTAACTAACTGCCTCCTGGCTGTAGTGAGAGTGGTGTCGATTCTGTCATCGAAATCCCGACAAGAAAGCAAATTAACATTTTTCCAAAAATGTTGAACCTTTAAGGTGTAAAATACATTTTGTTTTGTAGTTCTGGACTTCTTTTATTTTAGCATTTTGCTTTGGATTGAAAAAAGAGGTGCACAACATGATCATGATTGGCTTGTGGTTGTGTAGATTTGGTTCGTTGTCAGTCAAACTGGGTTTGATAGGCTAGCATGGGGAAGTTTTGTTGTTTGTTCCCTTGCTTATTCCTGCCTGTCCATGTGAATCTCATCAAAATATCAAGGCAATGTTGAACCACAGCACATGATGAGATGTGATACTGTAGGGAGACAGACAGCCAAGCTGGCTCAGATAGGACTATTATCTGCTGTACCGGGCAGTGAGATGCACCATCTGAAATGTGAAAGGTTCGTATTTGTTTACTAGCTGTCTTGGCAAACAGGTGGTGTGAAAAGCAGGATTCATACTGCATCAAAATAAATACAGGGTGAAAAAAATCACTTTGTGAGCTTTAAAAAACAGTGATGGCGGTTTGATTGATATTGACCGGTGTACATATGATTATCCAGCATGGAGACATAATGAGGAAATGCTGAAAGGAAGAACAATAAGACCAACAGCTGCAGAGGCAGGAGGTGTCAGGATAATCCACAGCAGGTTACAGCGTGTTACACAAGCTCCGTTATGACTGGCATCAATGTTGAAGCTGTAATTATGACACACTGCAAATGTCAAGACATCAAATCTCCCCATGTAGATTCCCTCGCATTCACATTTGCATAGAATTCACCCACACGAAGCAAGCCAACAGGTTACAAATGTCCACAAATGACGCTTGGCTGTAATTAGCTAATTGCATCTTCCTGAATCGGCTCATCAAACTTCTTTGACTACATGATGTATTATTTTTTGTCCCACACAAGCTCCACTTTGCATTCTGGTGCATTTGGGTGGATCTGCTCAGTTGCGGCTCAGGCCAACACTCATGTGAACAATACTGTGCTGTTCATTCACAGCCAGATTCTCCCATCTCTCTGAGCAGTGCAAAGAGGGAACTCATTAAGGAGCTGTGCACCCTTTCAGCCAACCACAGAGGGCTGTTTAAGGTTTGCACCTGCTCTACTGCCAACTACATTTTTAATGAGGGAAAATTGCTACATCTTTTTCGTGTAAATGGCTCCTTTGGTTGGTAAGATTAGCAAGATTAGAGTGAGGCAAAAATACGAGTTATCATTAGCCTTATTGGTTCTTACAAATAAATATTATTTAGGACTGTGATAAATGTAATAATTAGATTACAATGACTGGTTCCTTAAATTTTACCCAAGCTTCTCAGTGTGCCTAAATCTACTCTCATTATTCATGAAGGAATATGTGAAGAAAAAGAAAATAACTGTACTGTTTTATACATTGTACATGTATGAGCTTCTGGGCTGCAACTAATGATTATTTTCATTATTGATTCATCTATTGATTGTTTTAATTATAAAATGTAAAAACAAGACTAAAGCCTCATTTCCACTGCATGGTACGGCTTGACTCGAATTGACTCACTTTTGGTACCAGGTACTTTTCTCGATCTTGTTTTCCACTGCAGATAGTACCTCTTCAATGTAGGCAGGATTCGTAGCTGATCGTCATAGCTATGCTGCATGAAACTGCTGTGACATCATCTTCAATGTGACACAAACACACAAATGCTGGATGCTTTAATCGGCAACCGAACAGAGGAATGTCTGCGCTTCATCATTTGATAAAGATACCAAAAAAAGTACCAGGTACAAGGTACTATCCACAACTTATGCCAATGGAAAAACAAAAAAGAATGACAATGTTAAAATGTTGAGCAGACAGTGTTTACTATCTTAGTTTAGTGTGTTAGCATGCTAACATTCGTTAGTCAGCACTAAATACAAAGTACAACCGAGCCAAGTGGGAATGTCATTAGTTTTGAAGGTATTTCGTCATAAACCAAAGTATTTTTTGTCCTGATGATGGTGCTAGATAAAAAAGTTAAGGGGTCATCAAAAGTTACTACAATTCATCCAGGGACATGAATGTCTATATGTGTCATGGCAATCCATCCCATAGTTGTCGAGACATTTGCCATGGTTAGCATGCTGGCGCTAGCATTTAGCTCAAAGCACTGCTGTGCATAAGTACAGCCTCACAGAACTGCTAGCGTGGTTTTAGAGTCTTGTTTCAATTATATAATGTCAAAAAAATTTGGAAAATGCCCATGAAACTATGCATCCTCCAACTATGGATCAGAGTCACTATTTGTTCGTTCTGCTGTAAATGAGATGAGGCCGATGGCCCGGTTACTGATCACCATCAACACAGCTCCTCTGTGAGAGCTCCTAGATAAATGCAAGACCAGGGTTCATTCTGTTTTTCAGCTGAACATAATGCTGTTGCAGCCTAAGTGACACTGAGCTGCTTTACTTAGCTCAAAGACACGCTGCCAGCTGTGGGTTTTTCTGCTCCTGTCATCAACCTCAGCTATTAGCCTCCCACAGGATTTATGCTCCAGCACTATCAGCCACTGTAATCATGGATATGAAAAATTAGAAAAATTAGAGCAAGACTATGCAATTGTAGAAAATGTGATAATGAGGCCTATTTTCAGTTAAACGTGAATGACGTGCGGGGGTTGAAAATGAAGACGAGAGAAACCATAATAGTTAAATGAGCAAATAGTTATCTGTATTTCCTCTGCTGTGTGAATCTGAAAATCACACCATCAAATCAACTATCTGTGGAAATGTTCTCATTGCCCACTAATGAGATCAAGATGGCAGAAGTAGTGGAAAAAGAAGCTTTCTTTTCCTCTTGTCATTACCATGCATGTCTTTTACTGGAGGTGAATGTTGGGGGGGGGAGTGCATTGAGTGTTTTTTGGAAACAGAGAAGAAAGGAGATCCTGTTGGCCTCCCAACACAAGCGTGGGTGACTCCTAATTGAGTGGAGAGACTGTTTTGTGTTGTGGCTCCTGTGGAAAAGCGCCACTCGCCGGAAAGCAATTTATGCTTTGCAAAAAAAAAAAGAAACACTGAGAGTCTTGAACAGCAGGAAGGGTTTTCATAAGCAAAGCCATGTTCCACAGCTTGTCCAAATATACAAAATCCCTTTCCTTTTTCTATGACAGAGTACGAGGAAGCTACTTGTTGTGATAGGAGTACATGTAGATTAATGTGTTTTATAATGGAGCCTGGCTGCACCTACTACATCAGTGTATTAACACACACCAGTAGCAATGACGGCCTGAATTCCATCTTTTTTAGCCGTTAACTTCTCTGTGAGTTGCTGAAATGTCTGGCTGAATAATTAGCTGTTCCAAGGTTCTTCTTCTGGCTCTATTGTTCATGCATTATTTATAGTGGGATCTGCCTGAGAGTTGTCTCTATACTGGTGAGGCTCCTCTATGCCTTGCTGCAGGCAGAGCGATAAATGCTGCCACTCTGCTTGTGTGTCTGTCTTCATTCATGGCTGGCATGGTGGCACACCCAACACTCAATCAATGATCAAATTTTTTAACAAACAAACATGTCATCGCTTATGAGTTGATAATAGAAACTGATTGGGCTGGAACATTGGGTTTTTATTGTTTACAGGATCCCGTTTTTCTTCTGTCTGTGTGGTTGTTACACTTCCTGGGGTCCGTGAAGACAAGAAACAAAACATCTAGACATTACCAGTTGCAAATAATTGCATAAAAGTAAAAGAACTAAAAAACAATACCAAGAGTCTACAGCCATGCTAGCGGTACTCAGACACAGCAGTGCTTTGAGCTAAATGCTCAACATCAGCATGCTAACATGCTCACAATGACAATGTTAACATGTTGTTTAGCAGGTATAATGTTTACCATGTTTTTCATCTTAGTTAAGCATCTTTGCATGCTAACATTTGCTAATTAGCACTAAAAACAGTAAAGTACAGCTGAGGCTGCTGTTGTATAGTTTGTCATATAGTTTTGCAAGTATTTGGTCATAAACCAAAGTATTGGACAAATTAAAATATTGACCTGATGGTGTGAATGTGTGTAGTCATGGAAACCCCTCCAACAGTTGTTGAGACATTTCACTAAAAAACACAAATTTTGACATCAATGTGGCACTACAGGAAAAACATGAGATTATCAAAGTTAGCAGACCATGAATATCTGTACAAAATTGAATGGTAATTTAGCTGTTGAGATATTTTAGTCTGGACCTAAGTGGTGGACCAACCAACTAACTGACCAACAATACCATCTGTGGAGCCATGCTGCTTGCATGGCTAAAAAGCAAAAAGAGGAATATAAAATGCAGCAAAAGTAAAAATTTTATTAAAATAAAAGGTTGGCCCAAAATCACAATAACAAAGTTGAATGTTCATATTTATAAAACTCAACCTATTTATAGGCCTGGAGAGAGATAACTGAACCATCTTGGCACTAAGTCAGATTGTGTATATTTTCTGAAGTGTATTTCACTCGCAATTTAAAGCTACTTGTATTTGAGATATGTTTGATGTGATTCAGATAATTCTGGGTTTGGGAAGAGATAATTGACCCTTCTTCACATTCCTGGTATGATTTAGATTCACTGGCTGAGGCTCTTTCCTTAGAAATGTTTTTTATAGGTTGGCAAGATAAAATATATTATTACAGACATAAGGAACTTGATGATAAGAAATCCACCTGTATTTATTGTTAAATGGTAATTCAGCTGCCACTTGACAACAATGACCTTATCTGTTTATCTGCAATGACCTTTATTGTTATAGCTCACAGACACGAGGCAGAAACCTCAGTTTACACGTCACTGGGTAAACATATACAATAGGCTTCACCTGCTCAAATCACACAAGGGTGTAGTCATGGGACCTGTTATTTGAGTGGAAATTATTAAACCTGAAAAAAAACCCTGCAAACATAGCTGTGCATATATTATCCAGGTGGAAATATATTTAGGCTGCAGAAAAGTGCTGTACTGAATATATTCAGCTCTGCCTCAGGTGTTTTTGATAGATGTGTGTTTGGGGCCACCATTATTGTTATGAGTTGTCTAGGACTGAGCTGCACTAAAATCATGGTCTGAGCAAACACAGCCATATCGCTTATGTTCAGTTACAATAGGTGTAATAATGCTAGGTGCTCAGGTTCAACCTGGCATTGATAGATTCTTTGCTTTAGGCTACAAATCAGTCACTGGTGAAACAGTAGGGCAAGTACTGTACAATTAGGCCAGGCTGCTACAAAAACTTTGAGGACATGCTCTTGCCTGGGGAGAATCAGCCTCTTTTACTGTCTTCTGTATGTTTGATTTTAACGTTGGACAAGACAGGTCCTTGTTCGTCTTTGGCTTGACTGTCCCAGAGCTACATATGGAGGAGCAGGGAGAGCTGAGCCTCCTTTCTGTATTAACTGTAAGAGCAAGAGGGAGGTGTCAAGGACATGCTTGCGGGGGCTGGGATCCTCTCTGTGAACAAGCTGTATTTAGTATGTGTGGCATGTGGTGGATATATGTGTTTTTGTGACTGTTAATTTGTGGAGTTGGCCGGGTAATGGATGCACACTACAAAGTCATATTGAAATGACCTTAATCAAGCAAATCATATAGCAGGGATAGGGTGCAGAGCTAAAGCTCCAATAGCTTTTTTCTCAGTTGAAAGAATCCGACAGAATCTCATTTATGTGTGATGTAGTCCTTCCTAAAGCCATAACGTGACATCTCAATGTGGCTCCCTGTTTTACTGTAATATCCCGCTGCTACTGCGGGAGATTAGCATTATCAGCAGCCACAACAACCCAATTTGTTCTCATTGCCATGGCAGACGAGGGGAATTAAATGTAATCAGGCAGCTAGCATATTTAACTTAGCTACCCCTGTGAGCTGTCTCATGCAGATCCCTGCAGCATTTCAACTGGGATGGTTATCATCATTATATTCTCTTAACCATGCTACTGATTTCTAAACTCATGTGTCTGATAGTTGTAAAAGAGCTCTGTAGCTTCAATGGACTTGTCATTGGAGTCTAATTAATTTAAACAGCAGGCTTAGCTGTTAAAATTTTGGAAACAGCAAATACAATAATAATCGCAGGCACAGATAGATGGTGGTAAAATGATATTGTAATCATAATTTTTGGAGATTTGCTGAACACACATGCTGACAGTGCACTACAGAACACTCAAATGGTTACACAGCTGCTCAGTTCAACAAAAGTCTTTACACAGGTTTTTGGCTACTGCAGATCAGTCCAGTTAAAGGAAAAGACTGGCGTTATTTTGTATTTTTCTTATTGTCAACAAATGCCAAGAAAATACCAAAACCAACATGTGTTAGTCCGCCTCTCAATTCTTCTGACCTTCCAACCCTGTCTGTCGCACTCAGCCCCAAACCCACTGGTTTCTACTGAAGACATAAATCTTTAAAAACAAGTCAAAAATATATAGTTTCATCTTTTAAAAAGGCTCAGTAATTTCCTAAAATAGCTGGGCACTGTAGTTTATAGCACATGTTACTCAAACAGGAGTAAGTATAACATTTCTTGGGGACTAATTTCAGCGGCAGATTAATACACATTTAGTGCGCTACAGAGAATTTTACGGCAGCAGAACAGTGTGTTTGAGCCTTGTTCCAGACCTCTGAATCCCCACCCAAATCTTTGATTTGTTCAGTGATTTAAACAGGTTTGGTGTTTTGCCCACTGACCGCTGGTTGGAAAAACAATTTACCAATCAGATCTTTGTAGGCGGGATTAAGAAAGTGGACGTTATCATCCTGCATAGCTAGCTAGCCACCTAGCTACATCCATGAAAAATATCAACAGAAAAATTACCCACAAACGTGGATGAGATGGTCACAGCTGTGGAGGTAGGTGACGATTTACAGAAATAACGACCATTAAAGTGACACATTGTTTTGTTTGTCTTGAAAAATGACGTGGGCAAAACAAACCATTCTGACTAATTTTTAAAGAGAGGGCAACATTACTCACTCACCTCCCTCGACTATACTTAACATAACCGTGTATGAAACAGCAGCAAGTAGACAATCAGATAAAAAGTGGTTTAATACACCATGTACTAAAGAAAGTATTTCAACCAAGCTAACAGTGACACCAACACTGAAAACATGATGTAAAGAAATTATGTATTTGTCCAGGTGATAGAATAGTCCACCTCATTATGTGTTCAGTTTTTTTGGGATCTACCACTACTACTAAGACTATTGCTAAAAATTATATTAGATACAAAAATGTCTTATAATAGCCACTAACTAGGTATATAAAAAACAAGTATGTACAATGACCTCACAATGCTTTACTTATGTATGTGTTAGGATTTTTCTTTCTTGCTGTTTTAACACAGTTTTCCATACATTAAACTAAGATTCAAAAAAAGAAGCAGACTTGAATCTGCTCTCAAAATGTCTGTTTAGTCCCTGAAAATTTCCAAATCAATCACAACTCTGTAATAACCAATTCATGAAGATAACTTGTATTTTAAGTAGTAAAACCTGCAAAGCTTGTTTTTTCTCCACGGCACCAAAGTGAGTTTGTTAGTCTATTGGAGTGGAATAAATTTTCTTAGCCTCCAACACATTCAGTATTGATTTAAGTTTCCTGCGTTAGGTAAGTATGCCAACACCAAACAATATTTAAGCTCATTCATCTATTTCTGTATGCTGATAACTTTTTGTGTTTGCAGATCAATACTGATGAGTCTAGCTACTACAAAGTGAAAATAGCACACTGGCATCAGGTTTTTTTCATCTGGAGCCACATGCTTCAGCTTGTCTCATTATGGGGTTTTTCCTGCTACTATTATATGCAGAAGCAGCGTGGCTCAGCACAGTAAAGACGGCCCTGCATAAGCTGCGAGCTCCCTGGGGCATCTGTGTGGAGCTCAACCTGAAGGCTCGCCTCTTCTCTCTCTGCTTCTTTGTTTTGCAAATGGGGGTGGGGGTGGGGGTGGAGCGATAAGATGCTGCAGAGACTCCGCGGTTCCAGGGTTCTGCTTGGCTCAGCAGCGGGGTCCAATAGAATCCATTTTTCTGCATCCGCGGCGTCCTACTCCTCTCCAATTACTGCATCTCTCAGAGCATGCAATGCCTCGATTCAACTATGGTACAGCTTTGCTACAGCAAAGTGAGCCTGGCCATTGTTTGATGTGTTACTTCATCAGTGATTTGGAGACCACGGGTAAAGGGCTCCTGAGAATGGAAAAGGTTCATTTCTGTGATGCAACTTCCTGAAATGTGATCTTATTAGCCAAAGGCAGCAGCTCAGTAGAAAAGCCACTCATCATAAGGTCTTAATGTTTTCAGATTTTTGTTTCATGTTGAACATAGCCTCTTTTATGTTAACTACACAAAAACCCGCCTGTGACTTGCTAGAAAGTGTCATTGCCAGTTAGTTAATCACCTGCATTCTTAGGCAAGAGCCAAACTCCCCAGTCAGTCTGATTATTTATGCATTTCAGCGCAGTGCAAATGTTTCAGATGGATGCACGCTTGACAGTTGGCTACTTCGTGGCTCGGGCAGAGAGACGTGTCCTTCAGTGTGCAGAGATGGCTGCAGATTGTGCTCCGTGCTGTACTGCATTGCAGGCAGGCGTCTTACCTTGTGAAACAACATGTGTCCTTCGCCCGCAGGCCCCCGAGCACTCCTGCTCAGATGATCAATTTGATCCAGCTCTGTGTTGCTGGGCTGCGACTTAATCCCATAATGCTCTGGTGTTTTGTTGCAATCGAGACACCTCCATTTTTCTCTGTGGGTTTCTTATTTTATCTATAGACTGTGATGAAAAATCTCATGCTTTTTTCATATACACGGCATGTAATCACCTTAAACAGTCTATAATACAATCGTTGATCATGTCAGCGTCTGTCAGAACGAATATGGAGGAGAAATCTTACACCTGTCACAGTTCAATAAGAGTAAACCAAGGAATTGGTTTTTTTATACAGGCATAGGAACCACATGAGTTGGTATGTAGAATTATAGGATGTCCGTAGCTATTTCTGTGTGATTCCTGCCTCATGTTCAAGTGAAAATGCAATGGTTTGCCACTCTAAAGCCAGTGGGTTGAGGCCAAAAGACACACAGAATCATTTTGGAATACTCTAATGCATTTCTAAGTGGTTCAATCTGTGGTTTGTCTGCACCATTAGTGTCTTCCATTTCTCTGGCGTTTTCAAAGACGGCGGGGTACAAACAGAGTGAGACATTACCTCCACCACTCAGGCCCCAGCATACTGAATCGGGGCGCCATAATGACACGGCAAAGGCGAGATGCACTCCCGCTGCTCCCTGGTAACTACAGAGACACGGAGGGTGGAATGTAGATTCACGACAGCCTCCGCCTGTGTGTCCTTTTGCAGCGATTTAAAATAGGCAGGGAGACGTGGCTAATTCGGCTACATTAATCAGGCAAAGCACATTGCTGTGCAAATGATGGGCGGGGGAAATGATGAGCTCACAATGTCCTGCCAGTCAGGGAGGCAGACACACCTCAGTGATTTGATAGGATGACACGGCCCCGGCCCAGAGCGGAGCAATCAGCTGAGGAAAGCCTCTTGCAGGTCTCCGTTCATTACAGACATGACCCGGATCACCAGTCCATCCATCAGCCTGTGTTTATCCAGTCACTGCCAGAGTAAATGAAGTTCATGAAGTTGGATAAATGACAACTGGTGGAAATGCAAAATGTC
Organism: Siniperca chuatsi; assembly: GCF_020085105.1. Lineage (NCBI taxonomy): Eukaryota > Metazoa > Chordata > Actinopteri > Centrarchiformes > Sinipercidae > Siniperca > Siniperca chuatsi. The sequence goes on from NC_058061.1 coordinate 9,755,316, forward strand.
CAGATCATCATTTTACCTCTAACTCTAAAATGTCCTGCTGCTTAAGTGACGTCTTCACTGCAAATATCATCTTCAGAATATCAATAAGGAATATTGCGGAGGATAATGCACGCAGTTATTGCCCTGAGAGAGAAGGCTTTCATCTGAAAAGCAGAGCTTCTGAACTAAAAATCTTGAAATGTGTGTGTCTCTGTAAGCTTCAGTTCAGCAATATGTTTTTGTTTTTTTTAAGATTATTTTTTAGGCTTTTTGCCTTTATTTGATAGGAACAGCTCAAGAGAGACAGGAAATGTGGGGGAGAGATAGATAGATAGAGAGAGAGAGAGAGAGAGAGAGAGAGGATGACATGCAGCAAAGGGCCGCGGGCCGGACTCGAACCCAGACCGCTGCGCTCTACCAGGTGAGCCCAAGCAATCTGGGTTTTTGAAGACGGTACCAACACTTTGCTATTCTTTGCTGCTAGAATATTAGGGCTTTGTATATGATCACTGGGTATGGCAATTTGAATCGATCATGTTGCTGTAGTGTCACCTAAAAGCCAAATGTCATCCAATTTTGCAAGATCTCATGGAGTGGGTATGTGCACTTGTCATCTAAATTTGGTTGCATTGGTTCAAGAGTTAAGGCACATTATGTCAAATGCTGGTGCTATTGGATCTGAATCCACACCAAAAAAAAAAAAAATTAATCAGGTGTTTGTCCAGTGACCTAACTATCCACCAAATTTTATTGAAATCTGTTGACATGTTTTAAAGAGGAATAGGTCGACATTTTGGGAAATAGGCTTATTCTCTTTCTTGCAGCGAATTAGATGAGATTAGATTGATACCACTCTCATATCTGTAAGCTAATACAGTATGAGGCTAAAGCCGGCAGGCAGTTAGCTTAATTTAGCATACAGACTGGAAACGGGGGAAAACAGCTAACCTGGCTGCCAGCACCTCTAAAGCTCACTAATAAACATGTTAAATTTACTTTTGGATAGAGCCAAAGATAGAGCTTTGGATGTTTCCCCCTGTTTCCAGTCTTTGTGCTAAGCTAAGCTAACCATCTGCTGGTGGTAGCTACATATTTACTGTACAGCCATGAGAGTGATATCAATCTAATCATCTAACTTTCCAAAAGCAAATAAGTGTATTTCCCAAAATGCCGAACTATTCCTTTAAGCTGTTATGAGATGACTCTGATCTTTATCTGATATATAATATTTGTGTGTGCATATGGTTGTGTGGGTTGTGTTGATTTCAAATGTTTTCCCCATTTCCAGGATATTATCTACAGCAAAGTGTTGAAGGTGTGTGTGTGTGTGTGTGTTGAAGTTTAGGATTGAGTTTGTGCGTGTAAGTGTTCTTTAGGAGCCAGACTGTACAGATCCTGTCACATTACAGGGATAGATGAGCTGCAGTGATGGAGCGAGCGAGCTGCATGCACGTGATGGATCATTGCAGCAGAGTGAGGAGATGCAGATTTTCGCTGTGACATTTCTTTTACTCTGTGAGCATTTCTCCGGCAAGCTGAAGTGAGGTTGTGCTCCGGCAGCTCTCAGCTCAAACACTCTGAGCTCACAAGCTTCTCTTCGACATTTCCACTTGGGTTTTTCTTTTTTAAATCATCTCTTTGGTGATGGATACTCCCTCCATTTTTAGGTTACTACTCAGTTTGTATTGTACATCAGCTGTAAAACTCTTCACCAAAACCTTTTCCAAGAAATTTTCTAAGTTGCTTGGACAGGTGTGAAACCAGCAATTCAGAAGAAATGTTGGTTTGGCAGCAATGTAACTATGTAGCATAGTCAGGATCAGGACTTATCTTAATGTGACCAAACAGAGATGTGTTAAGCTCAAAACCAGGAGCACTGATGTACAGAAACACTACAATATTCTAAACAGACACAAAACTCATCATGGGACTTTTTGCACACCTGCACCCTTGTGTCTGTTCAAGTGTTCTCTTGAATCTCTTGATTTATTTAACACATACTGATGCTTTGATTAATTATTTGCAACTGGACTTTTATGCCCTGTTTCCATTAAAAAAGAAGTATATGGTGGGATTTTGGCCATTGTGCTATAGTAATTTTCATACCAAGCATTGATAGGTCAAGTCTTTGAGACGTGAGATGTGGTTTTGGATTTGCCCTCTGAAGACTTGAGACTTGACTCAGACTTGGTCCAAACAACATCTCTGTTCAAATGCAGAAAACGATTGGTCATCCATCAAAATAAATCCCATGATTTTCTCAGCCTATTAGCTTTGCTCTGTTGCTGTCTGGAGGGAGTTTCTCACACTTAACACCTTTCAAAAATCTTTGTTTGCTGAAATCTTTTCTTCTCTGCACTTGTTGCTTGTACAATTTTCATGATGCCTCTGCAAGTGTTATCAGGTTTGTGGTTTTTGTTGAAGCTTCCAACACTGATTCTGTCCATGAAAATGCTCATATTGCACACATTTGAAGACTGCTGTTTTCCTTTTTTAGTTTAAAAAAATGTCCACGCAGCCAACATGATGACGGCATCCAGGTGCTCTCACTTGAATGGCTGCTCTTGATATCATGTCATCTATGTGTGGCTATACATTTACATAACATTTCATGACATATTTGTTCAACAGTTCATATCACTGTAACTGTAACATTTTGTGCTCAATTTCTAGCATTTCTAGCATACAGTAAACAGGCAGATAAGAAATGTGTGGAGAAAAAGAGGCAACAAAGGTTCCCAGCTAGATTTTAACCAGGGACACTGCAGTTATGTGATACACATCTTAGACCCAGCTCAGTATCCCTAGGAAATGTGTCTATATTATATGATCCAGTGCAAATGCATAATAATGTGTCATTTATGTGGCGAGGCAAAAAGTGAGGTAGTGGAGGTTGGGGTGGTGGATGAATGTGTAACACGACTGACGTTCATTCAGGAAGCCGGAATTTGCGTCCCATTACAGACTTTCAATAAATGTTTGTATTTGTATTAACCTTCACCACAATCTTTCCCTAACCTTAACAACGTGTTTTAGTTGCCTAACCCAGACCATACCTTAACCATGGTTTATTTGCCATGACCAGAATATTTCCCTAACCTTAGATGCCATACACAGATATTGTAGAAGGCTCAAATTTTATTTTATTTCAAAAGTGTAATCCAGGGTTTTGCAGAATTGTCCTCTCGAGGTTCTTGTCTGACGATAGGGTTGCTTAGACCACTAGGCCACCTTGAAGTCCTTAATGTTTGTTTTTATTGTTTTTAATATTTTGTTCTGGTATCCGATCCAGTGTTTTTGGCAAATTTCCTGAGTAGGAAACAGACATGCAGTGAATCAAAAGTGCAGCTTACCCCTGTGGTCACGCAGAACTGGGATGTGTATGAACATTTTGGTGTTTTGGCTCAAAATGGGTGTGTGCATGTGTGTTGCAGTGGGTGACGTTGGGGTTGGGTGGTACAGGGTTATCGGTGGTATTTATGTCACCAGCAGACAGGGCTTGGTCGAGGTGAGATAGATGTTAACTCTGAGGAGTGCAGTCAGGCTTGCGGCCAAATGCTGTCAGCCTAATACCAGCGAGCGGTCCAGGAGGAGCAGTCGTAGCATCTGGATAGTCAAGCTCCATTAGCCTCCGGGCTCTGTTTTACACCAGCTGCATTACAGCCTTGTTGACAAATGGCAGAAGAGGTGGTGTGTGTGATATGAATCACATAACTCAGGGGACCTCCACCATGAATATCATACCCCCTTGCTCCCTGATCTTTCCCCTCCTCCCTCCCTCTTGTCTGGGCTTGCTGTGAACTGTAGCAGCAGCCTGGCTGGGATTCAGTGGGACAGCATTAGCTCTCAACCTTGGTGAAGGACTAAATGCAGCCTCAGCCTGGTGTCCTTGCTGTCACACTGCTGCTGGGAGAAGATAAGCACTCCAGCCTTTAGGACACGCTGTAAGGCCCCCATCGGCAGCACTGTGAGCTGGGTAATTGCAGAAGCACTGCGAATAATTAATTAAGCAATCGTTACATCTGACGTGTGACATGCTACACACATATCTTTGATGACAAGGGCGGTCGTTTTGTGGGATTTTATGATACTCCACATTTTTTTCCCAGTATTTGCAAAAGCAGATTCTGCGGATGATTTAAGGGCTTAGTAATTATTTTTCTTTATACTGCGGTGTCACCCTGAAAGTTCAGTGTTACAGCTATAACCTTTAAAATGCCATGTAAAGATGCAGATCTGAAAAGAAGTCATTTTATTTGGCAGTGGTGGTGTTTACATTTTATATGACATATTGAAAGTCTTTTTTTTCTTCTTCTCATATGACCTATCACATAAAAGAAATCCAGCCAATTTTGAATGTGATACTGCCTCTCATATATGTAGCCCTGAACATTTTCACTGCTATAAAGAAAATATTTACCTCTAAGAAACAGTCTCTGAGGTGGAATCTAGAGTCCTGCTGCAGCTCGGTGATGAATTCTTGCTTTAGCCTTTTAAAGCCTTCGCTGGCTTTTTGGCTTGTCCTTGTGTGGCCTGTAAATTGTTTATAGTGATATATTAAGTAGACAGATATGGCTGCATGTGTGTGTATAAGAATTAGGTTTATTTACTGGGTTGAGTTACTGAAATAAAACATGCAGTGCTATATTTCTCTCAAACACACCGGAGCATTGAATGATGAAACACACAGAGAGAGGCTGTGGTGGGTATTGATGTGTAATGCCCTTGGACAGAAGCCAAGACGGTGAAATGGAATGAAAGGAAAGCAGTCACTCCCCTGTTAACTCAAGGTTGTACTTTACAGGAGCTATATCTGTCTGTGTTGTCAATGGTATGCATGGTAAATGTGCTCTATGTGTCTGCTGCAACTATAAAAAACATCTAAATCACATCTGCCTGTTGACTTTGAAGATTTCCACCAATTTGCCTGTATTTTTCCAAGGCCGATGCAGTATGTCATGGCTTATCCACAACTTCTGAGCTGGCAGGTGGCTGGCATTTGGCAGTTGCTTGTAAACACAGCCAGAGAATGAGCCCTTAGTGATCGGGACCCCTGCCAGCTCATGGAAGTGGCAGCGGATCATCCTCGGTTAATAGGCGCTCATAATCCTCTGTGAATGTCTTATGTTTTCCCCCGAGAGGAGCGAGACTAAGGCATGTATTTGCAATCAGCGTGCATTAAGGGCTGACAGTTTAACTGCTGCCATAACTGTAATAAACCAACCCACTGTTTGCATGCTGAATGGAAGCAAAATGAAAACTGTAAAGTGTTTTTTTTATCTCTAACAATGGCTCTCTCTTTCTTTCTCCCCCACTGCTGCTTGTCATTGCTACAGGAAGTTGAGGTTAGTGTCTCTTTTTTAAATCTGTATGATGTCTGTCTTTCTTTTGACGTCTCTTTTAGGCTGTAGGTGTCACTTGGCTTATGAGTACGTACGCTAAATACGTATAATACAACGTCACTGTCTAGAAATGTGTCCACAACTCAGAGGTGAAAAACAAAGGACATTAGAAACAATAACATGTAAATGTAAATAACATCAAGTCAAATGCAAACTACTGCTTCCTAGAAAACAAGTAGAAGTATCACTAATAATATAAGAATGTGTGGTATGGTTCATAAATGGAACTCACTCCAGTAAAAACAAGTATATACACAAAAACTATCCCTTTAGCTCCTCACCCTGTGCACAGTATTTAAGATGCCTTCGGCTGTACTTGTTCAGCTTGACTTGAGAGCTCAGTCTTTGTGTCCCGTGAGCAGAATAAGACTGAGCCAAACTGAACAGACCTGATCCTCAGGGTCCTCTCTGGGCCTTGTGCCGAGTAGTAACCGCTTTATAGTTGATCCTCTCTGTCCTGACACAGAGAGAAATGGGTCAGAATGGATACAGTGGGGGGACGCTGAATTTTTATTATCATTCCAGCACAAAGCCACCAGGGACACAATCTGAAAACCAGAGTTAGTTTGCAAATATTCCCTCTGGAACTATGCAGGAGCTAAGATAGTCCAAGTCTTTTTATGAGATACTTTTAAGCTCACAGAGTCTTGCATTGTGCAATTTACTTAATGTTAGAGGCTACATCTACAACAACAACCACAATAATAATAAAAAAGAATCTAATATTTATGGGATTTATATAGCTCTTGTCAAAATAAGAGCTTCAAAGTGTTTGATAAGAGTGATGCAAAGACAGGTACATGTCAAGATGTTAACATTATTCTTTTGTTTAGTTGGATAGTTCATTCTTGACCTTGGAAACAGCAGTTGACAAAACAATCTCAACTAAAGGTCCACTCACTCGCTTGTTCTGGAGCTTTTGGCCATATCACATGGTCCTAATCAGCTCAATTGTCACAGAACTGTAAATATTTAAACTTTCCAACGATTCTGATGAATCAATTTGCTGATTAAGACAGTCAAAAGCTCCAGAACAAGCAAGTGGACCTTGAGTTGAGATTGTTTTGTCAACAACATTATTATTGTTCTAACATGTATCTCCAAAACATCAACTTTTCATGAGCCAAGAAAAACTGCCCTGTTTTCAGCATTCTGACAATACATTTATCTGATAATCCAGTGGGTTTTAAAATGGTTTATTTTGCTTAAGGAATAGAAGAATTTTCTCAAATGATAAAGGAACACATAAAGGAATAGTTTGACATTCTTGGAAATAAGCTTGTTGACTTTCTTGCTGAGAATTAGATGAGATGATCAATACCACTCTCATGCCTGTACACTAAACATGAAACTAGAGCCATAGAGTCATTAGCATAAAGACTAGAAACGGGGAAAACAGCTAGCCTGGCTCTGTACAAAGGTAAAAAATCTGCATACCAGCACCTCTTAAACTCACACCATATATGTCTTTTGCTTAATCCATACAGTTTAAAAACAATAATTTGTCTTTGGACAGAGCCAGGTTAGCTGTTTCCCCCGTTTACAGCATAAGCATATTTCCCATCTTGAGTTTATCTAAAAAATACATGGTTTTCAATAGACAGTGTTACAATAAAACAAATGTGTAATAAAAAATGTAATGCTTAAATGGGTAAATAAAATAAAATAAACTAAGAAAAAAAAACTTACGACACTACAAAGATATTTAACAAAAGCCTTGTGATACAAATGTCTTTTCTTGAGTTGTTTGTAAGAATACACTGAGTCATCCAGCCTGATCTCCTCAGGAGTCTATGGACCCTCAGAGGCAAAGTCACCTCCAGAATACAGTAAATCCTTGAGGGGGGAACAATAATGAGGGTCTGGCCTCAAGCGTAATATGATCTCATTTCCAAGGTTTGTTAAAATTATAGCTGCACAATTTAGACTTTTTAAAAATTATTTTAATTCTCAGGAGAGAAGAAATGAATACCTGAGTTATTATGAAAAATACAGGAAAAGTCAAATTTTAGTTTTAAGTAGGAGGTGGACAAAACAAGACTACTACTTTTTAGTGTGTTGTTCCACATTAAATCTGAAAAGATTAGAGAACACTTTATTGATCCCCAGGGGGGGAAATTATGTGTTACAGCAACACAAAAAACAGAGCAGATGAAGCTAGAAAAGGGCACAGCAGCATTAAGGGAAAAAGTAGAACTACAACAGGTACAAATAAGTAAAAAAATATATATATCAGTTTAGTTGACCAAAGAAGGGCAGAATTTGACTGGATGTGTATTTTATTATCTCACTACTTTTTGAAAAGTGTAAGTGAATGTCATCAGCAAAAGAGCAAAGTTTTACAGCGATAGTGATGAATGACATGCCTGAGTGGGAAATATAATCTCTTTTTAACATTGATTCATTATTTTGTGGCTGTGTAAGCACCTGGTTACATTTTTGTTTCTACTTTTTAATTGCTTTTAACTTAAAGACAGAAATAAATATAAATCATTCAACTGAACATACAGAATATGTGGTGAATAAAAATGGTCACAGAAATTAACACATTTTAATTAAACCTCAGATTGAAAAAAATCCTAACCCTAACCCTGGTTTTGTGTGTTATGATAATTTTCTTTTTGCTCACTTGCTATTACTTGAAACCCATCTATTCAGCATAAGAGCTGAATATATCTGAATTGCTAATATCAAAGTGTAGCAAAGTTTCTGTTTCATTTTGCATGTCTGTTATCTTCCTTCATTATTTATGCTCTTCTGAATTTTCATGAAGCATGAGTGCAAGAGCATACTTCCTCCATTGTGTTGGCTAACATGAATTATTAATTCCATTAATGCAAATATATTTTCTTCTCAGGATGACTACATCAAAAACATGGAGGAGAACATGGGTTCTGATGAAAGTAAGTCAGAAAAAAAATGGTTTTAGCTGATTAGGAAAAGATTTTTCTGTGGACATATGAGGATGGCTGTGTGGTGTCATTTGAAGCTTAGTGTGTTTTCCACTTATAGCCTGAGTGTATGCTACTGTATATGCAGAGTCAGTTTGCAAAGACTTTCAATATTTAAATGGCTTTACTTAAATGGCCAGTTCTACTATAAAGAAAAAAATACCTGCTATATTTCAGATTCTACCAGCATAATCAATGCTAAGTGCTGCCCGCCTTTATATATCTGCTCTATACAATGAAATAGTGTGGCGCACATTATCGAAGTGCTGCCTTCTCTTAATTGCAGCAGTTGTCTGAGGTCATCCAGCATGTGGTGAGCGCTGGTCCGCTGTGTCAGAGCTTGTGGAGGGTGAGAACGCAGTTGTGATTCAGGAAAGGAGAGGCTGAGCCTTCAGTCGGATCCATTAGTTTGAAAAGCCTGCTATAATTGCCTTTGTTGCTGAGGGCTCAACTCAGAACTCCCACCTGGCTCCATTTACCTCCATGGGGTCTGTTTCTTGTTGAAAAAAAAAATCGCACTTTTAGAAAATCATCTGTGGAGGAGGAATGGAGACCACGTGAAAATGGTGAACAGTTCTGTGTTATTTCAGTCATTTGGTCTTTTTGTATTCAACAGAAATGAAAAATTATAGAAAAATGCACTAATTTGTGTTATCAGTGATATTTGACAATCATAAATGCAAGCAGACTATAATTGTTAAAACATATTTCTCTCGATTAAAAGGTATTTTCTTCATTATTTTCCAAGAAAAATTAATTAATAGGTAAAATAGGAAATCAGAAATTGAAAAACTAAAACCACTTTTCAATTTAAATACTTGATAAAACAAATTAGAATCCAGATTATGCAGCATTAATGTAGACCACTGAAATGTCATTTTGCTATGAATCACCTGCGTTGGTGGATTTTAAAGTATTTCCATAGTACATCTGGTTTGGCTGCAGTTCAGCTGAACCTGTGTTTGTTTCAACAGAGCAATCACAGTGAACTTAACATGCAGCTGTGAGCCAGAAGCGCTCGTTTAACTGAACTAGTCAAATGCCACACCCACACTGCCTCACAAAAAAGACCTTGAAGACTTGCATCAAAGGAGAAAGATGTGAGAAGAAGCAGCTCCAGACATTATCCCAGTCATCTGTTCTTACAACAGGGGGAATAAGTAATGTAGGCTCAAGAAAACGCCTGGCTTGCTGTAGTGTGGGTGATGTTCATTTGAATACCATTGATTTCATCCCCATCCCAGCTCCCACTGGGATTAATTCTGCAGACTTAATTGATCAGGGTCCTCTTCATTGCAAATTCAACAAGACAGCAGAAACTCCGACAAGGTGTACCTGCAAGCCCTGGATAGAACAAAAGACCTAAAAGGAGACTTCAGACACCTCTGGTGCTTTTTATAAGTGAGCTGATTGAGACGTCAGCTCAGCTCTGCAGAGTCTGCTCTGTGTTTTAGGGCCTTTTCAAAACAATAAGGTGCCTGCTGCTCTGACTTAATAGAGGGGCTCTCATATTTGACCTTGACATCCTTTGTTTTAGACGATAAATGAAACTTCTTTTGTGCCCAGAGACGCGACTGTGATTATGCTTCCATTTGTACAACAACTTCAGGAAATTATTCAGACATATTGTGTTATGAAAAGATTTAGAGGTGAACTTGTGTGTTTCATCCTTTCTAATTATAAGTAAATCATTTCATAGTTCCATTGGAGATGAATAAAAGCTGCAGGCTGCTTTAACACAGTGACCAGCAATTAAATCGAAGGGTATAAGAGAGTCTTCTAAGATGACAGTAATTGCAAATCCAGTTGAAACTAACTTACTTAAAGCTGTCAAATGAGCCCGTCTCTCTGATGCATTTAATATTTATCAGTGCTAAATGTTTTCACTTCTATTTCTTGCCAACCAAACTTTTGCAGATTTTCTTTTTTGTCCACTGAAGTACTTTATTAAATGCACGCTCTTACAATTTGAATGTAAAACAAATGGTTGGTGCAGGCCTTTGATGAGGATCCTGGCTAACTTAGATGTGAGCACAGACAGCAGGGAGAAAGCTGATGTTGGATGAGAAAGCAGCTGTGTTCTGTTGTGTTTTTGATTGCAGCGTAATAATAATAATAATCTCAGAGAGATTGGACATAGGCTCAGTGGAGTCCCATCGCCTTTGTTGACATGATTATAGGAGGATTTAAAACCCATAATGGCTCTCACACGTCCCGGCCCTGCGCTGAATTCTCAATGCAGCACGATATTAACAACAACAAGGAGAGCAGGCGAGGTGGAAAACACACTTGATCTTTAATGCAAATTAAATCTTGTTTGGATTTTCATTTCAGTATGTAGGAGTTGTATACTGTGTGAGGGACGTGTTTGGTTTTAAACTATTGTTTGGAGGCAGACTTGAAGGTGCTCATGAATACCGAACATGGGAGCAATGAGAGAGCTGCACATCACCATCTGAAATCATATTTAAAACACCTAGCTGTGTTTCTATGGGAACATACAGTAAAGCAATGTTGTGTGTTAGTTAGCATGAAAATATCAGATTCACTGGAAGGTTATGCCATGAACCAATTTACATGTGAGTTGTTGTAGATGCACACCCAACAACACTAACATGTGGCTGTTTATAAAATTCTCCATATTTTGACTAAAAACACCTGAACTGTGAGGCGTAGAGGTAAATTTATTTTGTTCCCTGGATTCCCTACTTTAAGATGAATCTATCAGTATAAGACACAGCTGACTTTAAAGCTGCTATAATAGACATTTTTATATTAGCAATGGGTCAAATTACCATGTGTAATGTGAAAGGGGATGCTTGTAATGACAAACAGAGAATTATCACCTGACTCTGCAGTTCCTCACAGCTCTAGAGCGTTTTAGCGCTTTTCAGCTCATTGTTTTGGTTTTCCGGCCCTCAACTTTACTGTTTTGGTTCCCTCTCATCAGTGCCATTTTCAGCCCAGCAGGCCCAGCTGGGCCAAAAGCACAGTGACTTATAAACTTACATTTGCTAGGTGACCAGAAACACGACTCCAAATGAATGATAATTGTTAATGCTAGTGTTGCTCTGTATCTGCTGGATGTGTAAATAAACAACTGTTTGCTAAGTTTGCCATATCAACTTAAAAGCTGATAATTTGTCAGTGTTTTTTTCTGCAGCCCCAAAGTGGCCAAAAAAATCACTTTTATTGTAAGTTTTTGCAAAACCCATTTTCCACCTCCCCTCCTACAAATTTCATCCACTCTTCGCTAAATATTGACATTCATTGGGGAAAAAAGTTGTTTATTTTTCTTTTTCTATTCTAGTTTGTCTGTAATTGGTTGCCAAATTCTTGTACGCGTAAACCACAACAACTCTAGTGCATGTATTGTGCATTTAAAACACGTGCATGACAGGTACACATATAGTATCAACGATCCTGCAAAACTTCATATATATATATATATGAAGTTTGATATATGTATGATATATATATATCATATTTATATTCATCATTATGCAAAGCCATGATATTCCTGGACAGGAATTAGATATTCTCAGAAAACTCATGGTCACTATCATATAATGTATGATTTTGTCTCACTGTGAGTATGTTTGATCCAGATCCACATTTTCTATTATTAAACTAACACATAAAGAGGACTCTAGAGCCTTGATACCAGTATGTGCTCTCTGAGTGCTTTCTAGTTTTATTTGATTCTTCCTCATATATTCAGTCTGTGTAGTGCACGGTTCACTGCACAGTCTATAGCTGTGGTTTCTGTGTGAGCGAACAGCAGGTACAGCGACTGCTCAGTGGCCAAAAAATAATAAAATGGCACAGAAGAAAGTGGGAATAGTTTAAGGTATATTACACTACTAAAAAACCCCACTGAGTTTGGTTCCCTGCTCCCATAAAAGTTTATGGTCCATCACTGGAACCTTTGTTAACGAAATGAAATGTTAAACATCATACTCTGATAGCAACTCAACAAAATATACTGTGACAGTCTCTGTAAGATAAACCAGAAGAAAGCCTGAGGAAAACCTGAGTGAAAGAGAATTGATGTGATGCATTGAGGCATACTGGAAATATGAGATGTCTTTACTTTCTTTATTGTAAAAAAAATAGTCAAAATGATATGTATGGTGACAGTTTTGGTTGATTTTTGGGAGGTTTTATGTCTTAAATCAAAAGCGAAATAGCAGACAAATGTATCATCAGCGGTGTGGCCTGGATATTGTTCATCTGCTGGGGTTAAATCATGACAGAGCAGAATACCTGTTGGAACAGATGAAGAGAATAAAAGTCAAGTTGTCACAAAATCTTTTTTTATGGAACGACTTTCACATTTCATTCAGCACTGCCAGAATCCAGCCATCTGTCTTTGAGCTTCTCTGCTGAGCCTAAATGCTACATCTTGTATTTTTATGAGTTTCTTCCCCACTGGAATTTAGATAAACAGATTTGCATTTCAATTACAATAATACCAGTGCTATCTCACTGATACTAATTTCTTTTTGACTATTTACTAGTTCTTGCCTTTGATGTGGGTCTAGCATTTCGGGAGCTGCTAGCTTACATTTATACTAAGTCCTGCTCTACTTTGGAGTTAGATTCTGTTTTATTAACCGCTGTTGCTATTAATCCGCGATTTTCTGCTCATATTGAAACTACTACTGTATTTGCTATTAAATGTAAACAAATAACTCCAGTATCATGTTTCAGCCTTTTAGACAAACTAATATGTAACAAAACCTTAATGCAACTAGAATGAACTAGCCAAGGCTGAACAGTCCTCTAAATTTGTTATTTTAATAATTGAAAAATGTTTAGATGTTTAATCTGTATCTCTATATCTCTGTATCTCATCTATATCCAGATATGCACCAAATTGCACAAACTGACAAGACAATCATGTGATAAACATGCCAAATTTGTATTCATGTAAGTGCAGAACTTAAACACAAAATTGTAGAAATGTTAAAACATCTTGCAATGTTTAAGAGCTGCACCCAGTCTAATAATCCTGCTTGCCCTAACAACTAGTGGTGAGAACATGCTTTTTCCACACCCTGTGCAGCAGTGATGTAGCGTAGTACCATATGGTTTGTAACCAAATTGGACTGAATTCTGTAAACAAGGTTTTGAGATACCCAGCCCCATTTGTGACCTCAGCACTCTCTCACTGTGCGTTACTCTGTGATTCGGTCACATAGCATTCACTATGTAAACCTGAGGAAAAACGTTGTTTTTTTTAACCTGTTACTCAGCTGCTGGTTGTATTTTCAAAGGTCTTGGTTGGTCAGACATCTTCTGTCTGCCCGGAATAATAAGATGTTTGCGCAAGGCAAAACCAACATTTAAATCCAATTTTTCCACCAGACCACAGGAGCTGACTTGCTCTGCTCTTCTTCTTTGGTGAAATGTTTGTAAGTCCGCTGTGGACTGCGGATCTTTTTACGTAGATGTTGGAAACACTGCGAAAATGCAAAATCCATCCAAGAATTACATTTTTCCCCTAAGGTTTGTTTAGTGCTGAGCTCACAAATGGGGGCTAGGTTTCTCAGCAGCTTGTTTGAATGGGGACTATGACAAACATGTAACCTCCATAATAAATATGCATTGTAGAACAAAGGCTAGTGGATCACAAGCTAGTTTGGAAGTGATGCAGAACTTTGGCTCAGCTCCAGTCACCAGCTTAGTCTCATACCTGGTCTTATAGAACAAAACCACCACAGGCCCACAGCCTCCAGTATTTATGTATTCCCTCAGAGTTGTCATGTCATCCACTGATTCCATAAAAGTCCACTATTCCCACATACCTCCCTGCTGTAGCATCAGAGTATCACCTAGTCTCTGGATTTGCAGGGATCTGGCTGGCAGCCACCTCGTCTGTTGACCGTGTTGACTACAAAGCAGCTGCTCAAAGCTGACTCAGGATTTCACAGCTTAAATTTCTCTCGCTTGCCACTCACTCTTAAATTTATCTGAGCCTGTGAGTTTTCCGCGGCCTCTCCAGCAAGGCGGTAAATGAACTGGGACGGTGTGACATCCAGCTTCGGATGGCATTGACCACAGGCTGAGGAAGGTGGAGGACACGGTGCTATTTCCATCTCAGTCTATCAGTGGAAAAAAAAGAGGTTGGCATTGAACAGTTCAACTCTCCAAAGATGGAGAGAGATGCTGGGTGGGGTGGGGGGGAGACAGCAAGCAGGGAGGGAAGAAAGAAAGGGAATGTGGAAGACAAAGATGCAGCGAGTGTGTTTGTGAGAGAGAGAGAAAGGGCAAGATGGGGAGAGACAGTGATAAGTTGACATCGGGGAAGTGAGATGTGACAAGCCGAGAGAAAGAGATGCTCAGTCAGTGCTGTCAGGTTTCTTGCAATCAGAGACAGCCATTGGAGACTGCAGGCAGTACTATTGACGATGGGCTGCCTCACTAATGACAGCTAGGCGTCCATGTTTTCAGCAGTGCTGACTATAAAGTCAATGGACTCATTTGTGCACACTGCTAGAACATTTTTCATTACATATTTCATGATTTTTATTGCATATGCCTGAGTAACAGATAGTTTTGTGAGAATGGGAGATAATTTTAAATGGTGTAAATATACAGAACTTGATTATGCAGCACATAAAAAAGCTGTTTTCCTCTGTTTTTTTGTGGTACTTGCTATCAATCTGTTGAACACATGCTGCTTGTCAAAAGATGAATAAAAAAACAGCCGGAAGCTCTGTATTTTTCTCCTGAAGGTGACAAAAATAGAGAATTAAAGCAAAACACCTCAGCTGTGATTGACACCTCTGGATTCTCAATGTTGTTGTTTTGTGTTTGCAGCCGTGGACACCACCAAGGACCCGTGCCAGAATGTGAAGTGCAGCCGCCATAAGGTGTGCGTCGCTCAGGGCTACCAGAGGGCCATGTGTGTCAATCGCAAGAAACTGGAGCACAGGTAGGTGTAGTTCCGGTCTGTTTTGTGTTTGCAGGTCATGTTGCCACTGTTAAGAAGATTTCTGCGTGGTCAGGACAGACATTTATGTGGCGTTGGTGTCAACAGTCGTTGACAGCTGTGTGCCAGTTAAATGCCTTTCGATGTCTGGTTGGAGAGCTATTGATTAAACTCAGTAATAGGGCCAGAGAGTGTCATGAATCAGGAATGATGTAATTTCAGCTGGAACACTCATGCTGAGCAATGACTAATTAACTGTGTGGATGGAAGGTGGTAAAAGTGAACATAGACAGTTATGGAAGCAAATAATGGCCATAAAAATGTGAATTTTATGAGCAACTGAATAGCTAATTTTGAAGTTTAATGACTACTGAATACTTAATGTTGAAATTTAAATGCCACTGAATTTATAGCACTGAAATATTTAGCTTAGTTTATATTTTGACTTTAGTGTCTGAATTTGACCAGGCCAATTTGAGCAACCAGATTTTTTGACTTGAATTGAGTTCACTGACTTTGAGCAATTTGAATATAGTTGTACTCCAGATAGATGGTGTTCAAAATAAAATATTTCAGTGTTATTTAAATTTCAACATGATTAAACTTCAAAATGAGGTATTTAGTCAGTATTTAGTAAGATTCAAATCTTTATGGCCATTATTTGCATCCATAGACTGTCCTTATACATGGCTACACTTAAAATGATAAGAGTTGTGCTCCTATCAGAGAAGAAAGATATGCCAGCTTAATGGGTAAAACTTAATGTCAAGGGTACATATCTTATGATTAACGAATGCTTAACAAATACATGACTCATCATGATCTAATCTAATGCATGATGTAACATGAACTCCCGTGACTCAGTTTTAATAAATAATAAAGCCACTATTACTTAGTTTAATTACTTAAAACTACGTGGATCATCAGTTTGGGAAATCATACATTTATGTAGTTAAGCCAGACTAAAATTAACATGTCATCAAATCAGAAGTGAATCAATAAAGGTGGACAAAGTCTTCTCAGCTTAGTGCATTTTATATTCCTCTCCGAAAGTGAAATAGCATCAGATTCTTATGTTTGTGCAAAACATACAGCGTGAAACTGGCTGGTGAGACTTTGATCAGCTTCTTCAGCTATACTGTGTATTACTGGATCTTTGTTTATATATGTGAATATGTGTGTGTGTATATATATATATATATATATATATATATATATATATATATATATATATATATCTGTGTGTGTATATATGTGTATATATATGTATATATGTGTGTATATGTATATATGGGTATATATATATGTATATATGTATATACATGTGTGTATATAAATATATGTGTGTGTGTGTGTGTGTGTGTGTGTGTGTGTGTGTGTGTGTATATTTACAATCTCACCAAACCTGAATGCAGGGTTTGGTCAAATCTAGGCTTACGTTGTGTTCATATCATATTGTATGGACTGTAAATACATGCAGCTGACAAGGAAAAAACATTCATATCAGCCTTCTAGTTGAAATATGGGGAATTGCGGACAGCTATGATATCTCCTCTCCAGTCAGATTGCTGTTAAGAACTGCAAAAGTGTCAACAAACTGGTGCCAAATTGGCTGCCATCGTGGTTTAAGTAAATAAAATCTGATATCAACACAAAAATAACTGATGCAGCTAATTAAAAATGAGCATGATGTGAGGTGAACCTACACAATTTGTTTCTATCCTGTTTAACATGTTAACGAACTGCTACAGTTATGTCACATATTTAAAGCTGCTATAATCAATATTTTTATATTAACAACCGATCAAATGACATGTATGTGAAAGGGGTTGCTCAGGTGACGAACCCACAGATAATTATCAACCGACTCTGCAGTTCCCCTTAGCTCTACAGAGCGTTTCAGCATCTTTCAGCTCATTGTTTTGGTTTTACAGCCCACGACTTTGCTAACTTTAGCTACCATAAGCTACTGAGCATACCAGACCAAGTAAGGCTGAAGTAGCAAAACCCCTCAGTGTATTAGTGAGTAAGGGTGTGTTTTAAAGTGTATAAAAGTATACTTTTCATTTATAAGTTTTAAGTTCACATGTTTTCAATTTTAAAAGTTTGCACTTTAAACAACTGAAAACATGGGCAGGTGACTGGGTTGGGTAGGAAACTTTTCAGTGGCAGTTTACGTGTTGTGATGTATGATGTTTTTAATAATTCTTGGACCCCAATTTTATTAATTCCTTTTATTGTATAGTCTACCTTTTCTTTACCCTAGCATGACACTGACATGCAGGAAACACAAAATCATGCACCAATTTAAAAAAGAAACAAAACATCGTCCATTTTATTGTCACTCAACAATGTTCATATGTCTCAAACAACTACAACGCGTAGTATACAGTGTACTTGACTCCCCATGTCGAAAATAATTACTGAGTTTAATTTACTGAGTCACCCATGTTGATAATAGGGCAGCTTTAGAAAACATGTTACAAACTAATCAGTATTAGTGGAAGCAGAGGAGGGAGAAAGGAAGGTTAAAACCATGACAACAAAAGCATATAGAAAATACTTTTACATTGTGGTCATTTAATACAGTATACTACTGGGGTTTATAGTTTTTCAAATGCTCTTCCCTTCACAAAGACCCTCTGTGTTAAACCTCACTGATAAGTATTTATCAGTTCCCTCACCCATTCATTCCACTTTGACTGAAAAACAAATGAGCAGGGTTGAAGTCTAAAAAGAATTAATGGAGTGAATTATTACTACCTGCAAAGTCTATCTGCTGCGACAGGCATTTATCTTTTTCAATAAAGTGCCTCATTTACAGAGTCATTTTAGAGATGAGAGAGACTGTGTCGAATAATGAGTAATAAGCATGAATGCAAGCACACTAAACCATCCTAGCGTCATTAAATAGCACCCTCAGAAGTCGTACTGCAGAGCCTAATGCTTGTGCTCATTGAACATGAAGTCAATCACCGTGTAAGCAAGGGGAATTTTATGAAGCAGTGCATCCAAATATTAACAGGCAATGCAGACAATTTTGGTTTTATTTATCCAGGATCTTAGATATCTGCCACTGAGGTTTCTGTTGCCACCCCACCACAAATGGTGCTCACAGCATTTAAAAAATCCATTAAAAAAATTAGACAGCAACGTGTCTTCCCCGAACAGCGTTCCCTTACATTACATTCATTTTGTCCAAAGCAACTTACAGTAAGTGCAAACTTGACAGGAACAAGAGCTACATGTCATCAAAATTTGGAAGTGCATCCCTCTCAAATGAGCAAATAAAAGAATGTTAAATGCTACAGTTCAAGTGCCAGTGTTTTTTTTTTTTTTAAAGAAATAAGACAAGTAAGTGTGGTGTCAAGATGTAGCCTGGAAAGGTGAGTTTTCCGCCTGCTGCAGAAGACATCTGGCGTCTGTGGGCAGTTCATTCGACCACTGTGGAAGACAGACATTATCTGTTTCATTGGAAAATCCACAGACCTCTCTGTCAACTGTTTTCTCTGGAAATACTTTCTATAAAAGAAAGAGTCATTATGGAAACTGCTGACAGTGTGTAGCAGGGTCACTGTTTCTGGAAAGAGATGTTACTTTTGAGATTTTAGCCAAGCTAGCAGCGTGAATCTAGGGAAGGCAATGTCAGTCAGTGGGTCCATCACTCTGACTTAAATATCTCAACATCTATCCGATGGATTGCCATGAAATTTTGTACAGACATTCATGGTACCCAGAGGATGAAGCCCCCTAACTTTGAGGATCCCCTGACTTTTTCTCTGGTCAAAATTTTACTTTGTCGAATATTTTGGTTGATGACCAGTGACATCAGCCTGAGCTTTACTTTGTGTTGCTAATTAGCAAATGTTAGCATACTAACACGCTAAATTAAGATGGTTAAAATGGTAAACATTATATCTACTGATGTTTAGCAGGTGTTAGCATAGTCAGTGTGTGCATGTCAGCATTTAGCTCAAAGCAATATTGTGTCCAAATACAGCCTCACAGAGCTGCTAGTGTGACCGTAGACTCCATTGTATTGGGGTGACATCTCAGAGAAAGTTATCCTGATAGAGAATAGAAAAAATCTGCATGGTTAGATACCACCAGAGGTACAGGTCAGTTTTCTGTAATTTTAAATTGTAAATTTTAAATTGTAAATTTTTAACTTTTCCTTTTTTTTCCTTTCATGTTCAGAGTCAAACAGTCAGGGCAGCTGGAGGCCCATGAAAGCAGCTGCAAGCCTTGTCCTGTTACTGCCTCCTCACCTGTATGTGGCTCTGATGGACACAACTACGCCTCTGAGGTAAAATAAAATATTCTGCACCAGCATCTCTCTTTGAAAGCACTCTACTTTTTACATAGATAATTCTTCTTTTGCTTTATTACTGGATTCTGCCACCATAAAGACCCTGAAAGAAATGGAAAGTGCCCGTGTCATCGTTTTGAATAATGAGAAGAGTCCAGTCAAGTGCTGTTTCCTGCTGCGCTGACATATACGTGGGCGCAGCAGGGCAGCACAGTTCATCACTGCTCGCAGGAGGACAAGTGTACCGGCTCAACATGGCCGTATGATTAATGACTGACGTTGTTTTGAGTGACATCACCGTACACCAGTCACTGCCAGGACTCTTTATTGATTTATGTATAGTTTTTAATTTTGACCTTGCATGAGTAGACAGCGGAAAATGACAGCTCATTCTTGCAGCCTTTCTCTAAGTGCAGTGTCTCATCTGAATGAGCAATCTCTTTTTCCTGCGGTCACCCCCATAAATATTTTAACTGCATCTCTCTCTCTCTCTCTCTCTCTCTCTCTCTCTCTCTCTCTCTCTCTCTCTCTCTCTCTCACTCCTTACAGTGTAAGCTGGAGCAGCAGGCCTGCCTCACAGGCAAAGACCTGAACATCATGTGCACTGGCTTTTGCCCCTGTGCCACAGCCTCCATGACCATCACGAATACTGACACAAAACGTGGCAAGTGCCTTTTTTTTCACCTTCTTATTTTTTATAAATCTTCATTTTAGGATTCACACGTCCCTGTGTGCATCACTGTCATCCCTTTCATGAGTCAAGGTTTCAATAAAAGAAAGTTATGATGCACTGGTGGCCACACACAGCATGCCGTCAGTAGGATAGGACTCCAGTTTTCTCACAGAACCAATTAACCCAATGCTCGACATTTGGGATCAATACTCAACAATTTCAGAGATTACTGTTATCCAAATACCCCCCATGTGGTTAAACTGCTCTTTCAATCATGTAGTAATTAATTATTTAGAGTGTACACTATCTATCATTGCAGCCAAACAGTATTGATTGTCCAGGCTCTCGTGCACGTGAAAATGCCAATTGATCAAAAGGATGAAATGTTACTCCTGTTTTTCATCTGTAGCCTGACGTGCTTAGCCTGAAACTGAAAGTGGATTTCTATTGGATAACAGCAATTTGCAGCAGTAGAGGTAACTGTGAAATAATGTTTTCTTTGATTAGCAGATCATAAAGTTATAAATGACAGCATGAAAATCCAACAGCACATTTTAGCAGCTTTACAGTGAGGGAAACCTGCACCTTTCATTCCGTTCACTGTACATCAGTAAGAGCAATATGAAGCAGTACTGAGTCCATGTCTGCCTTTTGGGAAGGTGAGTCAGATTGCTGTTAAGTGTCTGCCAGGGTTGTGAATCCTTGAGTTCCCTTTATTTGCTCCCTCAGAGAGCTGCACTGGCCAGGACCTGGCAGACCTGGGCGACCGCCTGAGAGACTGGTTCCAACTCCTTCATGGAAACGCGAAGCAGAATAACTCTGGCAAGCTCGGAGCTGGCACCGCTTCAGGTTAGAAACTCGCAAAGCGGCTTTATTCTCTGCTGCTTCCGAACTTACAACTCAATTTTCTATGCCAAGGAATGTAGTAACACAAAGAAACTAAAATACTGTGCAAATTATTTCTGACAGTGCTGGACAAGAGCCTCGTAGCCAGCTGCAAGGACTCCATCGGCTGGATGTTCTCAAAGCTGGACACCAACAGTGACCTGTATCTGGACCAAGCTGAGCTTGCTGCTATCAACCTGGACAAGTACGAGGTCTGCATCCGACCCTTTTTCAACTCCTGCGACAGCTACAAGGATGGGAAGGTCTCTACGGCGGAGTGGTGCCTCTGCTTCTGGAGAGAAAGTGAGTGAAGGGATCTCCACTGAAGAAGCATAGAGTCTATTTTGAGTCAAATCTCTAAATGAGTGAAATAATAGCCAAGGTTACATCACAGGGAAATAGAGGGTATGCAATGTCACTTCATTCCACCCTCCTCACCACGACTGAGTGACAAAACAAGCCTGCTATGGCTGCTACGAAAAGGGATAAACAAATCTTTAATAACTAATCACCAAGCTGTCACCAGATATTTGTCCTGACACATATATTGTATTTATGTATTTGTACCTCGACACCAGGGAAGTAACAGTACCCTTAGAGGAATAGTTTAACATTTTGTGAAATATTCTTATTCACTTTCTTGCTGAAAGTTGGATCAGAAGATCGATACCACTCTTATACCTGTGCGTTAATTATGTTTTTACATTTCTGTTTTATACGGATTAAACTAAGGAGATAGATACATTGTGTTAATTAGTGACCTTTTTTTTGGACAGAACCAGGTAGCTGTTTGCTCCCTGCTTCTAGTCTTTATCCTAAGCTAATTGCCTCCTGGCTGTAGCTTCATATTTATCCCATAGATATGAAAGTGGTATCAATCTTGTCATCGAACTCCCTGCAAGGAAGCGAATAAGCGCATTTCCTAAAATGTCAAACTTCTTTAACAAAGTCTGAAAGCCTACAGGCAGTTATTTTAAAGCAGGATTTGTCACCCCAATCAACAACTTCAAAGCACATTCTAGTTGTCTGTTGCTCCTTTTATTTTTAACCTTTGGCACTTTGTACAAACTTGAATTTTCCATTCATTCTATTTTTCCACTGCCTATCCAGATCCGACAATATTCCCAGACATGATCAGCAGTTTTCCTCCCCTGCTGAGAACAATCTGGGCAAGACCTCTTTTATCTGAGTCATCTGACAGTTTGACTTTCTGGCAAATTGAAAGTCCTTCTTCATGATTTCACTCAACTCTGCCCATAACTGAGTTTTGTCTCTCCACCATGCTGCAGAAAATGCAGTCCTTAACCTGAATTTGGGTTTCACTAGGGTTCACCAAGCCTGAAAAGGCACCAATGACTTTCTGGTCACAACGCTGAGGAGCCGCCTCCTCAATGAAGGCTTTTTACAACACTCTAATTCCTTCCTAATGTCCTTACCGGGGATGCAAGAAACGTTTGCAGACAGAGGCCTCCATAAGACATTCCCAGTTCACCCTCACTGCATGCTTGGCTTTACTTGATCTGTCTGGTGGCATCCTCCAGCACCTGATCCAGCTCACCACCAGGTAGTGATCAGTTGACAGCTCAGATTTTGTTCCATCCAAGTGTCCAACACACACAGCCACAGATCTAATGATACGACTGCAAAGTCCATCACTGATCTGTGGGCTCAGGTGTCTGGTACCAGGTACATTTATGAACTATGCTTTAACATGGTGTCCCCTTTGGACAGTCCGTGATTAGCACAGAATTACAATAACAAAGCATCATTGTGTTCAGATCAGCCAGACTGTTCCCTTCAATCAACCCCCTCCTGGCTTTTCTGTCATTGATCATTCCACAGAAAACTAATGTTTTTCCTCTGTTCAACATGCAGTCACATAGATGCAACTGTCTCACTCTTTGGAAAAGAAGCTCTGCTCATCATCCTTTAGCAATTTCCAAATATTTTTATTGTTTTCTTTTTACATATGAATGCACAATGGCAGATGTTATATGGTGATATCAGGTGCATACCCTCTATACTAGTACCTTGTGAGCTTTCATGAGGTCATACCATATCTCCACATCTTGTGTTGTAGGTGTTTTAAATGTCACTGAATATTGAAACATGGTTTAAGGTCTGATTTGATTCAATGTTATTATTTTGATGAAGACCTTTTGAGATCACAGCTCTCTTTTTCGAGGAATTAAATAAAAAGCTTGTTTCATTTGTTAGCTGCTTAGAAGCTGAAAGCAGATTACCAGCGTTACGTGGCAAAACCTTGAGTTAAGAGAAATGTCAGGCAAAATGATCATAGAATGGATCTAAAAACCCCTGGTGTGCTTAAATATTCATTTTTGAAATGAAACGTCCTTTTGAATCCATGTGCCTGACATTTTATGTTTAGTTATCATGTTGTAAAATGTAAAATGATCAGGTGTCTATGGATGTTATCTCACTAATAACCTACACTTATAGTGCTATTTCAGCTGCAACACCTGCACCATATGACCTTTACTAAACAAACACAGGATATTCCTGGCAGTGACCTAATTTGCACGCTGATTATCCCATTGATCAGGCATTTAACCTGTATGCAATAGATTACACTTACTCCCTAATCAATTTTTCATTACTTGCTGGTGATATTTATAAACTACTTCACACTAATCCATTAAGTAATAATGGTTTTATGATAATGATTTGGAACATGCATAGAGATTAACAAGCATTTCCCTTTGTGACTTTAAGTCTCAGATAACTGATAATGTTCTGTGAATTCATCTTGTTTTGTGCTAACACAATAGAAATGCTGTGAAGAAATATTTCTGTGAAAATCTACAAATACTGCGGAAGGTACATTGCCTTGGGGGTCGATATAAAGTGTCTTCTTTGTTTCGATTTCTATCTATTCTAGAGGTTCAGCTCATTTCCCTGTCATTCTCAGACTACATCCATATGTTCTTTCACCTAAGCTCTCGACAATTGATCAGCCTCTGAGGGAATGAAAAATAAGACTTCTTAAACAAATCAATATGGCAAAAAGTGTAATTATGAAGAGCATTGATTGAGATAAAGTTCGGAGGGGAGCAGTTTTTGGTATTGTCATCACTTTTTCTTGTTTGATTCTCACAGAGCCGCCCTGCCTCATTGAGCTGGAGAGGATCCAGGTGCAGGAGGTGGCCAAGAAGAAGCCTGGTAAATACGTTTATCATAACAGTACTGTGAAGTTCGTGATATATTTGATCGAAGATTTTTAAACCCTTCACTTGCATAGAAACACCTTTCGGACAGGAAATCACCACTTACTCATTTCAGATCCTTTCAAAGCCACACCACGCCATATAGTTAGCCATAAGCTGCACAGTCTAGTTAGTGTGTGCCCCCACACTCGCTCCGGGTCTCTGGGTATACTTACGTAACAAGGCGCCTGAAGCAGCAGGCGAGAAGCTGGAGGAGGCTCATTTAAAAGATCACAAGCACATGGCTAGGATTAGGCCCTAATCAGGTGGGGGGCGGGGGCAGCGCTGGCTTTGGGAAAGAGCAAGGCTAATGTGCCCGTTTGGCTTCCTGAGAAACCCCCTGCTACAGTATCTACCCAGCGTGCTCAACATGCTACACAGCTGCTTTTCATTCTTCAGCTCCAAACCCAGATATCCCATCCCCTGAAGCCCACTTGTCTCATTGCCTGTGTTTCCTCTAGTTTTCACAGTAGTCGCAGAGGGGGGGGATTCAGTGCTTGTTAGAGAACTTCACTGTGGGTTTGACAAGAGTGTCCCGAGGGAGGCTGAAACAGTAGAGCTCTGTCACCGAGGCTGTCACTACATTTTTACATGCCACTCTCACAGCATAAGGAAACACACTACGCCAACATACTGTATGAAATCACATCAACCAGCATATGCATGCTTGTGTAAAACAAACAGGGAAGCTTTCTCTGTCTCCGTGGTACTCTCTGCCAAAAATCTGCCCTGACTGATGGATCTTATCACAGGTTCACTAAGGTGTTTATGCTGCACTCATCTCAGGCATCAGCATGAGGCAGCTATGTGTGCTAAGGGTATAAATATTACAACAACTAGGCATGCATGTATGTGCATGTGTGCGTGCGTGCGTGTCCTTGCAGGGATGTACATTCCCAGCTGCGATGAGGACGGCTACTACAGGAAAGTGCAATGTGACCAGAGCCAAGGGGAGTGCTGGTGCGTTGACCAGCATGGTGTAGAGATGATGGGCACCAGAATCCGTGGCAACCCTGACTGTGGTAAGGGGGGGGGCATTTGGCAAACAGATATTTCTCACACTGTACACACTTGTTATAAGAACATTCTAAAGGTTTTTAGGACTCAAATAGGAAAATAAATAACAACTATACCCATTCAAAACCCCATGTTGGATCTCAGTATCAGAAATAGGACTGAAAGTAATGGTTGTTTTTATTAACAATTACTCTCTCAATTATTCTTTTGATTAATCAGTTAATCGTTTAGTCTATAAAATATCAGAAAATAGTGAAAAATGCCCTTCACAAGTTCTCAAAGCCCAGTCTTAAATTCCTTGATTTGTCCGACCAACAGCTTGCTTGATAATTATCTGTCAGTCAACTAATCAATCAATCAACTAATTGTTTCAGCATTATTACAAAATAATTCATCATGTGTTTATCCTTTTCCAGATGAAGTGGTGGGATATTCTGGAGATTTCGGGAGTGGAGTGGGTTGGGAGGATGAAGAGGAGAAGGAGGCAGAGGACAATGGAGAGGAGGCGGAAGAGGAGGAAGAGGAGGAGGGCGAGGCAGACGATGGAGGATACATCTGGTAGAACTGTCTGGCCCCACGCAGAGAGCCGAGTCACAGCTGCTGGCCTGTCTATAGGGTTGGCTCTCTCCTCACAGCAAAACATTTTGGGTTTGGACTGGGGAGGCATGGAATTGTGTATCATCCTGGTGGGATATGTGGTGCTGGTCAGGTCCGGGGAAGAGATGATGACCAGTTTTTGTCTTAGATATGTGTTATTGCTTCATTCTCCTCTCTGTTTTTTGAGCAACAGAGCTTTTTGTTTTGCTGTCCTGAAAAGCAGGACCCACTGACTACTGCGCCATAGGTAGCTAGTCCATCAGAATTCCTATCTTGTCCCACCGCCATCTATGCATATAGAGATTACCAGTAATTTTGTATTGTGTGAACAACTGCTTGAGTATTAGAGCCGCCATCCCACTGGAATGACTAGAGATCAGAATTTAAAGGAACAGTTCGACATTTTGGGAAATACACTTGTTCGCTTTCTTTTTTATGAGAAGCTCGATACCACTCTCACTTTAAATATGAAGCTAGAGCTAAGAGACGATTAGTTTAGCTCAGCATAAAGACTGGAAACAGATGGAAACAGTTGCTTGGCTCTGTAGGTAAGAAAGAAAGGTAAGAAAATAAGCCTACCAAAACCTCTAAAGCTCACTAATTAACATCTTATATCTTGTTTGTTTAATCCGCACAAAAACCAATGTGTTATGAAATGTTATGGGCCAGGCTCCAGCAAGTCAATTTGCCAGGAAAATAAATAGTCTGCAACATAACAGCCCGTAAAAAAGTTTTTGTACAGATTAAACAAACAAGATATAACATGTTAACGAAAGAGCTTTAGAGGTGCTGGTAGGCAGATTTTGTTACCTTTGGAGAGAGTCAGACTAGCTGTTTCCCCCCTGTTTCAGTCTTTAAAGCAGCTATAATTGAATAATAAGACAATGTGAAAACAATGTGACACTGTGTAAAGGGTCGCTCGTAGTGATGAACCTAAAGAGAATTATCACCCGAATCTGCAGCTCTCCTTGGCTTCACAGAGCTTTATAGTGAGTTTCAGCTCATTGTTTAGCTGTCTGGCCACAACTATACTGTTTTGGTTCACTCTCACGACTCTCATAATGTTGATTTAGCAGCAGCAGGCAGCTGTTTCCAGTGAAAAAGCCCTAAAAACCCACTGTACACTACATGCTCAGCACCAAACGGCAGACAGACACATACTAGCTGGTGAAAAAAAATGGAGCATTTAGCAGCTTAAGATAGTTCCCTCAGGAGTTTGTAGAGCCCAAAATTGAGCTAAAAAGAGAGAGAATATTGGACTTACATTCATCAGAAACACGACTCCAAATGAATGATAATGTTGCTCCATAACTGCTGTATGTGTAAATAAGCAACTGTTTGTTCGCCATATTAACTTAAAAGGTGAGAATATGTCAATGTTGGGTTCACAACCTGTTTCTGCTGCCTCCAAGTGGCCAAATACATCAGTTATTGCAGCTTTGAGCTAAGCTAAGATAACCGTCTCTTGGCTGTAGCTTCATATTTACCGCATAGACAGGGAGTTGTATTGATCTTATCATTTATCTCAGATTGATAGCAAATAAGCATATTTCCCAAAATGTGGAACTATTCCTTTAAAGCAGTTCAGTGCAATGTGGTTGTGTATTTCCAAACTGATTCTGTATATAAATCCAGTGTAAATGATCTGTGAAGCAAGTTTAGAGGATTCAGGGTTACTATGGTTTCAAGCTACCTTTATGATAAAGTTGCACCACAGCTCATAGCAGTTTTTAAATCTTACACACCACACTTTATGAATTAAGTGAATACACACGACTATACAGGACCTACATTTCCAGTTGGATTACTTTTATTGAAAACCTGTAGAATGTACTTTAATGACCCAAACTGCACCCACAGTAGAAACCACTAGTCGCTCTCCTCTGCTAACTCTGAAATCATGTCACAGAATGTGCCACAACTATGTTTTATTGAGTTTGCAACTTGAAAAATAGTATTTTGTGTTTATAAAAAATGTGTGCATTACTTGAAGTTCTGTGTGTATACTTGAATTCACATTGTAGTTTTTTTTTTCTATGAGAATATTGTTGCCATGTCTTCATTCATGCTATTGGTAGGCCAGACATTTGGTTGTTTTTAGTATTGCATGTTAGTAAATACGAATGTACTTCTAGGCTGAGCACTTTACTAATAAAGGCACTGGAGCCAAGCTGTATGTTGACTTTAATCTTTTCCAACTATTTCAGGGATGAAAATCATCAGACAGAAATTAAGTTGACTTTGTGGCTACTGTGCCACCATGTCACACACCATCCTCTATATTTAATGATGAGTATTTTTGCAACGATCCTGCTAGATAAAGAAAGGAACGCTGTGCTAAGGTGCCTGTGGGGAAATTAAATGAATGAATGAGATAAAGGCAAGTTGACTGTCCTCACTTTAGGAAGGTGGTCAGGAGAGGATATGTCTCACAGACTGCAGCGCTCGGCTGATGCATATTTTCAAATTGAATTGACTATTTTCAGTAACACCCCGGCCTACCTTACATGACGTATTTTGCTCATAAAACATAAGACGGATGTGTAAATATGAATATTTTGGAGCACAGAACTACTTTCTTA
Organism: Siniperca chuatsi; assembly: GCF_020085105.1. NCBI lineage: Eukaryota > Metazoa > Chordata > Actinopteri > Centrarchiformes > Sinipercidae > Siniperca > Siniperca chuatsi. The sequence goes on from NC_058061.1 coordinate 9,783,872, forward strand.
TGAGCTTTGGGTCCCCCACCTGGTGCGTGAAGCACTGATTACTGAAGCTTATTACAGCTAAAGACCGCGATTACATCTGATTATGTTTAACAAGGCATTATCTAAATACAATTTCATCATCATCTACAGTCATGGAGTCTGCAGTGGAATACAAAACAAGAGGCAGTTGAAAGCTGCAAAGTCTCCTCTCAGTTGAGTCTCTGAGAAGCAGATGGGGATATTAGTTGGGGATATTTTGGTGCTCAGCTGCCACCTCATGCTGGAAGAACAAATTACAGCAGGTCAGCAAATGGCATACCACTTAATGACCACAATGTGAAAGACAATAGTGTCAGAAGGGATCTGGATGATAATATCTGCAATGAAAGGATCTGTACCAGTTTACTTAAGTACAATAAGCAATCCTTCAGTCACAAGTAAAAGTCCTGGCTTTAAATTATATTATATATACTTATATTAAAAGTAAACAAGTATTAACAGTAAAATTAACTCAAGTATCATCAAGAGTAAAAAAAGTGGAAGAAGTTTCTGTGAAGAATCAGTGTACTAATACTTTACCATGTACCTGCAATTTTTCAAAACCTGGATATACAAAGAAAGATCAAAAGCTCTTCTAATAATAACGCTTGTGTAACATTTTAGATAAGATCCAAAATGCATTGTGTCTTTGAGCAGAAACAAGGCCACATTTTCGAGATATACAAAATGTTCACCAAATAACATAGATAGCAGCCATATTTAATCAGTAGTGGAGCAAAAAGTGCAATATTTTCTTTTGAAGGTAGAGGAGGAAAACTAGAAAGTCTCCCAAAATGGAAATACTCAAGTACCAGGACCTCAAAGTTGAGTAATTGAGTAATTTATCATCTATCATGTAATTTATCATGTATAGTAATACATCAGCTGAGGAAATGTATCAATACTTACAAGACAATATCATTTATACACCATTTTTAAAAACAATGCTCTTGATTTTAGTTGAGTCTACAGCCATAGCGGTTCTGTGAGGTTGTTTAGTGCTAAGAAGTGCTAATGTCTGCATGCTAACATGCTGATGCTCAGCAGGTATAATGTTTACCATGTTCGACATCTTAGTTTGGCTTGTTGGACAAATCAAAATTTTGACCTGATGATGGCACTAGATGAAAAGTCAGAGCATCACCAAAGTTTTTACAATTCATCCTGAGGCGGACATGAATCTGTGAACCAAATTTCATGGAAATACATCCAACAGTTGTCAAGATATTTCACTAAAAGCCAAAAATGTCAACCTCATGGTGGCCCTAGAGGAAAAGTCAGGGGATCACCAAAGTCACTGGGACAAAACATGATTGCACCACTTGAGTTACTAATGACAGGTCTGAATAAAAAATTACAGCCTTCTGGCTTCACACTGGTCAATAGATAGGCTGCTAAGATACAGAGCCTATATAAGTGTTCACCTTGGACTTGTTTTTTTGTTGTTGTTTTTTTTTTTTTTTTTACATAAAAACACATCAGATGTAATTTGGATTTCCTTCTGACTTATTTTATTGGACTTTATTGATCACATCATAAGCATGTTGTTGGATTACAAAACAATGTTTTAATTTTTACATTTCTACTAACTTTCTGTTTTAACGTTAATAATTTTGTGTTTTGTGGTTGTATTCCATTTAGAGAGATTTGTTTTCACAAATGTGGGGGACGCCACAACAGAGCGAGGCACTAGAGGACGAGGCTCCCCCAGTCCACAACAGAGAACGACCTCAGTATTGTCCACTTTCTCCGGTGTCATTCACACTTGATTTTTTTTCTGTCAGGCTTAAAGCATGTAACAGATGCTGAGCAAATGTAATGTGACATGCCTTAAATAATGTAGAGGTGCCACTTAAGCAGTGAAGAGATAAAATGCTGGCTACCTTAAACTAATATACATTTAACAAAGAATACAAATGACACATGGCCAGGTGAGTCCAAAAAAAGAAGAAGCAGGTTTTATTACAACATTTAAACCACTCATTGCATAGATCAATCTTTATGTGTGGATGTTGTCATTCAAGTTGAAACTATTTGCACAGATAATTGCTGCAAATATTATTTCAAGTTACAGTCAGTTATAAATAATTTCAGTACTTCATAGTGTCAGCTAAAGGGCAGTTACTGTACAAACATTTACATCTGTACTATACATAATTTAACGACTGGTACAGAACACTGTTCACAGGAAAAGCAGCTTGTTTACATGCATACTGTATCTCAGTAAACACTCAAGAATCCCTGAATAAAATCTTTTTATCTCAGTCACAAATATCCCTGCATATATTAATAAACAGAATATTCAAAATGTTACCCTGTAAACATGGGATGCAGGAAACAGTAAATGGGGTACAGTGATGATCACATGTTTCTGTTCCCCATGATCTATTTCCAGCTTCTCAGAATGAGGATACAGATTTATACAGGTCATTGTAAAAATGCATGCATGTTTGCATGAATGGACTGTTTGCAAGTGCACTCTCATATCTTTTCAGATAGTCAAAAAGTACATTATCTGCAGCACTTCAACCCTGTTGCACAGCCTACATGCTGATTACATGTCCATATATTGCTCAGGCTCTAGAATAAAGGAATAAATAACAAAATATATATATATTATTAACAGGCTCAGAACTACATATATTCTTTCCTACTCTCAAATATAGTGGAGTAAGATTGTCTCTGCTACATTACAGTTGGTCATTCTACTTTATTGCTTCCTGACATTTTAAGGGCAATGCATTATTACAGCCTTCATGATATAATAAAGCAAGGGAAGCCATTAAAAGTCGTAAAAGTTCTGTATGAACATTTTATCTTTGAGCTCTGTACTAAACACCCCGAAGTCAAAGATAATGAAGACTTATTTCAATCCAACTAACACACTTCAAATCAGCTGCCTTTGATGCAACATGTAACATCACATATAGGAGAAGATGCAACTGTCAAGAGCAAAACTAAACAAGCCAATTCCATCAAGACACTGAATGTGAGAAACACATTATTCAAAGCAGACTCAGTTTATTCCATCATCTTTGCCTTTGTTTGTGGGACATGCATTCTTTTCATTTTTGGCTTCTAAAGGGGATTTGACGTTATTTTGGCTCAGTGCTCAGCATGGAAGATATCTTTTGTTGAAGTCCAATCTCTCTCCCTGCTAATCCCAAAGTCATTAGCAGACATTTTTGGCTATATGCTTTGAAGGCAGTGGCTGCGTAGCATTAGATTAAATGAACTAAAATTAATCTTCTGTATTTAGTTATTTGTCTAATTTTAAAATCTAAACTTGGCCATCTTAATCTGATGTCTGACAAGCAATAAACTACCCACCACATTTTCATCACCCACTTCTAATAAATTCCAATTAGAGCAGTTGGTCTAAAGCAATACTGCTGTATACATTATCTACATTCTTGCATAATGTATCACTGCTCATGTTACAATTCAGACAACTCAGTTAACTCTCACATTAATAACACACAAACACACACGCGCACACACACACACACACAGACACACGAAGGACAGTTCACCATGAACCACTTTTAAAAGTTTGCATAGAAACCTTTAAATCCTGAAGAAATGCTTTAATTATTAAAAAGAATATGCTCTTAATAATACTGCTTGAAATTTGGGCTGATTGACACTGGCAAAGAGGCATGAAGTCTTTGTCATGCTTCATGAAAATGTGTCAAGAAAATCCCTTCTGGTTAAGCTTCAGTCCTGCGTGTCAGTCGATGTACTGTGATAACCATCTGAAACCTTCCCCATAGCCTTGTCTTTTCAACACGCTGCACATGAAAATCTCCAGAGGTCGGACGTTCAGCTCCTTCAAAGAGACATTTCCCTGTCGATAACAATACAGATAAATGAGGACAACGGTCATCAGGTACCAGGATGTGTCCACATACAGAGAGAGATCATATTATTTATGTGAATTAAAAGAGAGGGTCTATGACAAGCCTACCTTTCCAGTAACTTGACCATCAAGAGCAAAAGCTCCTCTCAGTCCTCCTTCACTGATGGCCTCAGGACGGTCAATTTTATTACCCAACACCAACACTGGTACGTTGACTATGGTCTCGTCTCCTAGGAGAGCCTAGAAACACAAGAGCAGCACAGATATCAATCTACTGTTAATAGAAAGCAGTCGGTACTGCGTGGTGGAAACCGCTTGTAACAGTCATGTTCAATCTTACATCGAGTTCGGTCTTGGATTCTGTGAGTCTGTCGTGATCTGCGCAGTCTACAAGAAAGACGACTCCATTCACAGCCGGCAGGTAGTTCCTCCACACTCTTCGAGCTGTGACCAAAGGAAAAAACTGCTTGTGAATTAGCTGTCCTTGCAGCAATTCAATGATAGATTGTAATAAATTAATTTTTTTATATTTATACAACACCAGTGGTATGGTGGCTCACAGGTCCTAATGTCTAAATTAATAGGTTTTACTAAATGCACACCCACGCAGGTGTTTTCAATTACTTTGCGTCCCAGTGCATCGGCTCGGGAAAACATGGCCTGCAGTAAACTGATATTTCTATGGTAAGTCTCTGAATTGCAAAAGCATCTACTGAGATCTATATCAATGACACGGTGCCATAAGTGAAGGGAAACGACATGCTGTAACTTTTTTTTTATTTGAATTTGATTCTAAATGACAAATATGAGTTCACAATTTTACCATGAGATTTAGAATACTGTGATAATTATTGCAAAATTAACTTCATCCATTTATATATGGATACAAATATAATACAATACACTATAAAAACAGGTCAGAAAATAAATGTATACTTATACCCACCTGGTACTTAATTTATTTTCTGACCTGCTTTTATAGTGTATTGTATTATATTTTTTGCTAGTACTTTCTCCAGTGTGCACTGACGTAAAGGCGAGCTGCTGTAACAAAGAGTTTCCCTTCGGGGATCAATAAAGTATTTCTGATTCTGATTCTGATCATAATCTAGAGGCCTGGCACAACCTTTAAATGTCCACTCTATTTTAGGCTCAGAAGTTCCATTAGAGCTGATTTAAAACCCCTTAAAATGTAATTACACATTAGCTCTGTGGGGGCTGCAGAGACACCATGTGGCAGCCACGAGAACTGTGATTGGTCAACTTGCTTCTGTTTTCTCCAACATAAGTCTGATGTCAGTAGAGATTACTGATAGTGAAGGCAACATGGAGCAAGTTGACAAAAGGCTCAGTAATCTTATGCTTTTCAACTGACAATTGAAAACAATTGTAACAAAGTTGCATTTTGTGATCTAGCAAACCTCTTCTCCCTACAATATTTTCTTTTATCACAAATTCATGACAGAATTGGAACATGACTACTTCTGTGTACGGCAATCTACAGGTTAATCCTACGCTAAATCTTAAATTACTTTTACAACACTTTGGCTGAGAAGTACTCATCCTGCTTTACAATGTGATATTTCACAAAAATATGCTGTGGCAGCAAAAAGCAGTGACAACTACCTATTTCTATAGTGTGTCATTGATGGCAAAAATGGAGAAGGCTCTCACCTTGTACATGTCCTCCCAGATCAAATGTAGTAAATGTCATCCCACCGATTGTCAGCTCTTCAGAAGCTTTGAGAAAAAGAAGATAAAAATTACTTTTTTATTGGAGTGATTTTTTGGCCTGCAGTGAGAACAAGGCTGGAAATTAGAGAGTAACTCATAATACAACACTATCACGATATTTTGCCTAAATGATGATATCAAGCGATCTGGCACATATTGCAAGACAGTCATCTACAATAAATAACTATGTCTATATAAATGGGGAGGAAAATATACCCCCAAATAAGTGAAAGAATTTTTCAAAAAGAAGGAATCAATCATACTGTATTCATTTACTGCATAACAATGAAACATGAAACCAAAACACATGGAGACTTCAGCCTTTTATACTCTACTACGCACAAAAACATGAACATGTGCCATTATCTAAGTGTCAAACAGCCATAAAATGGCAAACTGCTGAACTACAAGAAAGCAGAACAGTATCGTTGAAGAAAACATAAAACATAATCATACTGGTGCCACAACATCGATAACATCATATCACAATATATCACAGTTGACAAAGTTGACCATATAACAAGCTGACCCATCTATGTTCTAACATGTCAACCCAGGATGGCACACTACCATCTGAATCTCTCCTTACTTGGATGCAGCGTTGGCACGTGTTGGCCAAGTCGGTCATCTTTCAACATGTGTAGGAGTGTTGTTTTACCAGCATTGTCAAGGCCCAGAAAAACCAGCTTCCCAGTCTTTTTGTACAAACCTGGAAGAAATATTTTACAAATGTATCAGAAATGACCCACAAATTATATGGGTGAAAGCCATGTCCAACTTAATCCTTGAGGTGGAACATAACCTATACAATAACATTGACTCAAATACTGTACTTGAGTTCAATTCTGAGGAACTGGGTACTTTACTACCCTGGCTACATTTCAGGAAGATTGTTTCATGGTTATATATTACTTTGTGGTCTGTTTCACATACAAAACTATGACTTTATTATTTATTTTGATTAAGCCCCAAATGGACCAAATACATTTCAATGCTGCCAACATGTCAATAATTTAACATTGAAATATACCTTTTCTTAAAGTGAACTACTTTATGATAAAGTATTGGTGGTATTGCTGCTTCTATTAAGTAGAACATTTTAATAATTTTCCATTACTTTTAAACCGTTGCAAAAATGCAGATAGTACTTACCTAAGAACTGTAAAACACTACTAAACCCCCTGTAGATCCAGTCAAATAAAAATGACATCTTTGACTGAAACAAGAAAGATGTCAGATTATTATTACATAGTACTGCACTGAGTGACCAAAAAAATAGAAATGCCTGCTTTGACACTGTATCAGTGAGGTGTTCATTCATTCTATTTTGTAATTTTTGAGCTCGTATTTTGTGATGATGTAGTGGATCACATTATTATTATGAGGTGTTTCTAATTGTTTTGCTCCTACTTATATGTAAGGAAGGTAGAACAAATATTAGAAACACCCATCAACATAATGCAGAAAAACATGCCATAGAATTGGGTCAACATACATCCAGTAGTATGTTAGTATAAAACTGAAGATTTTTAAATAAGTCAGTATTTATTTGCATAACAATAGACCTTTTCACAGCAAGCATTTTGGCTTGTCACAGCAGGAAAAGCACAGGTGTAACGATAACATTAAAAATGACTGCAATCCATTTAGCTTAGATGAGCTAGTTCCAGGATCCTTGGTATTGTGCATGCTGGCTCACTGTGGCTTACTGGGACACTTAATGGAACTGAGCCATCTTTAACTAAATTTGTTTCACCTGTGCTTTTCGTACCAAGTCAAAAAGTCGGCCGTGAAAAAGGTCTATTATTGCATTACATTACATCACTGGTGTTTTTAGTATCCTGGTCCAGATAACTGTTACGTGACACTACAGCTTCACTCACACATGTAGCAGGTGGCTAGCGGTAACGTTACCTTTAAGCAAAATGTAATGATCAAATTTAGCTAGCACCTCCAAATACCTGTATTCATTATTAACGTCTTCAGCTGTGATAATGAATCCAGCTGCTAGGACGCAACAGGTCAGATGAAATAATGTGTTTAGATTTAATTATTTGCTAGCTACATTCTCATTTAACAACGCTCCTTTCAGCTGTTCGTAAATCGCTTGCTACTTTGTAAAATGACAATTAACTTACAATCGCCAACAGTGCAATGTTTCAAAAACACTGAAGCATTTGTAACCATGTGTCTGTTGGTATTTAACTTGTTTCAGTGTGCTTAGTGAACCGACATAACGGTAGTGTTAACTAGATAACGCTTTTTAGCTAGTTAGCATTAGCATGTTTGCTAACGTTAAACCTCTGGTACTTTTCTAGAGTCTGATCTCTTGTACGTCAAGGCAACGTTTAAAGGACTACCGACTGCGCATAAATTGATTATCAACTGATGTCAGCCGCACAATGTGTTTTTACATCAAAATTTGTGTTAGCCGACTTACCTCTCGGCACAGCAGTCCAGCGCTAAGTAGTTTTGGTGGTCTCCTTGGAAACAGTCAATCAGAGTGCCGCTTTTTCTTCTTCGTGTTTTAGAATTCGGCGTTTGGCATCCAGTGTGTTGCAGTAGCGCGCTCATATGTCAAGTCAATTAAAGATAATCCCTCGTGGACACTGTTCTAGAAATGGGACCAACTTTATCAAGATGACTTATCACTGGAATAAATGTGAGGCAGCTCTTATAAAAGACTTTAGCTGAACAGGAAGTCTACCCCAGCAGCTGTTTTAAGCACAGATGTTGATAATGAAGTAGTCTCCAAATAATGCTTTAATGTCAGAGATGACTGATAACTTTTGTAATGTAGAAAATGAGCCCATAGATAGGACTTATTCATTAACTGGCCACATACTGAGGCATTATGGAAAGATTTGGAAGACTATTTGTAACTCAATGTCAATATATACACAGAATATGTCAACATCTTATTTTAATTCTGCAGCTCTCTGAAAAATTCCAAACTTCAATTTATTGTAAATCTTTTCCATTATTCTTGGCATAGTCTTCATTCAAGATCAGATACTGCAACAAAAAGCCAAACCTAAGATTTTCTCTTTAGGATGTGGAAACTTATCTTTGCTCTGTAAAAAATAAACATTATTAGTATTATTATTATAATTATTATTATATTTGCATGTTCTATCTTTATCCGAAAAAACCTTAAAAGTGAGGTAGCTCACTCTGTTACTTGGGAAACATCTACCAAAAATGGATTACCAGTATACATGTAAATGTGCTTAAAATAAATTAGCTAATTTTATCAAAAAGCTTTATTCTAGCATCGAACTGCATTACTTGTAAGCACATTTAGAACACAAAAATGTGAATTAAATAGACTGTCATGCAATCACAGCAGGTAGGATTTTATCACGAAAAAAGCTAATGTTTTTATCGTATTGCTGCATAAGAACATGTTTTAGCTGCTGTAACCAGAGTTTCTACCACACTGTAAAGTTCTACAGTGCTTATTAAAGCTTGTTTAATTGCACCCTAGAGAAGCATCCCATGGGGCTTATCCACTTACAGCCAAAGACTTTAATAACTACTCATTTGTACTGTTAAGTAACTATTACATTTTAGGAACACTAAATACATAATTTATTGGCATCGCCCATAGGCAGTAGTGCAATTTGTTGTATGTCCACATGAATTATTGGATGGAGGACTGTACAGAAATCGGTTTATGTGTCTTATTTAAAAGATTACAGGCAGAGCATGATTTCTTTCTGCGTGTCTTTTCTCATCAGGACACTATAATCCACAATAAATAATAGAGGCAATAAAATCAATACAATACACAATATCCTGGGATTAGTGTGGTTTATTGTACTGTTCTGTGAAGCCTGAAATTATAGGCTACTATCCAATAACTGTAATGTAATATTGTGTCACAATCACACAAGAAGAAGTTTTCACAGCATCAGACATCCAAGTGTAAACAAAGAAGTAAATGTAAATGTGCCATAAATTATAAATCCAATCCATCCAGTTCATGCGCTGCTCTGATGTGTTGAATTCAGATAAAGGAAGAAAGAAGTGAAGGAAGGAATGAAGGTTTGTGCCCAGGATTTTCTTCTTACTTCTCATAGTAGAACCATTTGTCGACTGGAAAAAAAAAAATCAAGCATATGTGATTTCCACAGTGTAACAACATAGAGTAGCTGCAGTAAAATGAATACATATATAAACACCCACCTGAACTTGGAATGGGATCCTCAGCTCCAAAAGCACATGTCTGTAAGAGTTAGTGAAATCATCAAATGGTGCTATTGTTGCTCAACAAATGCACTTTGGAGGTCACGAGAAATATATGTGTGTAGCTTAGATATTTTGGACTCATTAAATACTGTGATAAATCGTGTTTTATGTATGTTGGGGGTATTTTCTACTCTCTGAAAGCTATGAAATGCTGGGTTGTGTTTGAACTAAAAACCAATACCCTTATGTTGCCAAATTAATCAGTTGGAGTGAACTGAAAGAAACCGCCTTTAGCATTTCTCTGTCCTCTGCCACTTCACTAATGATCCTCTCCTTTTGTCTGAGGGCTTGTGTGTTACCAGGTTACATCTGGTATATGTATCATCTCTAGTCTCATTAAGGAAGGGATGGCCGTAGACTTTTAAACTGCCGACGTGAATTTGAAAATAAAATGGACTTACAGACTTAACCACAGCCTCTGCATCCCCAGCAGAGCAGCAGAACGGACTATCTGAGACACTGGTGTTCATGCTGATCAAGAAAGAGATCAAACAAATGAAACAATTTCAGCTTTAAAACAATATTCTTTCCCTATAAGCACTTCTTAACCAGAAAACTGTTAAGGGACCGAGAAAGGCATATATTCACATCATTTGCAGTAAGAAGGTGTTTAAACAGTCCATTAACTGAGCAGCTACAGTATATGTTCTATCATCAGTGCTTGATAATTATCTCAAAGATGTTACGGCAGAAAATATCACTAATAGCATTTGTCACATTCACCGTCATATAGCCTAGTGTCTGCATATTGGAGCACAAGTTGAATTCTGAATATGAATGTAACTCACCAATTTAACTCGCCAGCATTGGTCCTCTTAGAAATCAGTGCCTTCCAAAACTCATGGGTGCTCTTGACTGTTTTAATGGCAAAGTCCTGGAAAACACACTTTTTATTCACAATAAGCAAAGACAGATTTTCCTCATCTCCTTACTCCAAGAAAGCATCACTATACCAGGGACAGAAAAGCTCAACAGAAAAGATTAAGCAATCTAAAAACATTTGATATCTCATTTTCCCTCTGAAAATGTTTTATTATGTTAATATTTGAAGTTTCTATTCGTCAGTTATTAATTTGATAGAACTGATCAGAAACAGATACAAAAACTGTTATATCAGTAGTCTAAAGTTTAAAAACAGGTTCTAACATTTTCAAAATACAACACAAATACTGTGAATACAAGTTTAAAAGGTGTACCCTGTCCTTGAACTCTCCATTGAAAGCAAATTGGTTTTCAGGTTTCCCATCTGGGACTTTGTATCTTTTGAACCAATCAACAGTTGCCTCCAGGTATCCAGGCTTGAATCGTCTTACATCATCAATATCTGCAACAAATCAATGACAAAGGAGAACTCTAAAATTACGAATAACTTGTGTAACTGATGGCGTATTTTCCAGCAGTGCCAGCAACTTCTATTACAGGTTATTCATACTGTTAAAGTCGTCGGCTTCAGGGTCCTCAATATTGATCACAATGACCTTCCAGTCTGTTTCTCCCTCATCGATCAAAGCCAGAGTTCCCAACACCTTCACTTTGATTATTTCTCCTCGTGAGCAAACCTGAGAATCGAAGACACATTTGTGAAAAAGCTGCAATTAGTTAAATTTAAATCTGAGTCTGAGTTGTTCCAGTACCTTATTTCCTATGTCACATATATCAATAGGATCGTTGTCTCCACAGCATCCTGTGTCGCTGTCCTTGTGGTTGGGGTCTTCCCATGTCTGTGAGAAGAGAAAGCACATGTTTGATAGAGCAGAGACATTGTCTGGTTTCCTGTCGTTTGAATAGCGTAGGAGCAGGACTTGCCTGTGGAATAGCTCCATAATTCCAGATATAGCCTTTGTGAGGAAACACATTTGCTACATAACGAAGATTCCCCTTCTTCATATCTTGTTTCAGTGGATTGAGAGATTCTTTGGTGGCAATCTGATAAAAAGATGGCCAAAACATCAATTTACCAAAAACAGAAGGAAGCATTGACCCACGTTGTGGTCACTGTATTTAAAAATAAATAAATCATAATTAACTGGAACAAAAAAACTAAAAAAGTTTTTTTTAAAACCCCCACAAAAACAAAAGACAACATATTGGCTAAAACATTATAGTCTGGCTACTTTATTTTCAAGTCATCATTGTGTATCACATCCTGAGATTAAACATAGCTCTATGCCCATACGCATTGTAACAAGTAAAGACAATTACAAACTACGTCTGTGACAAAAGTAGTAACACTTTACAAGATTTTCAATTTATAAATATGAGTATTAGAAGAGAACCTGCATTAACATAATGCATGATTACACTGATCATTTGCAAAAAATATGTGTATATATACCTCCATCTTTGCATTTGTCCATCTTGGAACCTCCACAACAGCGTGAAAAATATTCTGCAAGATGATGAGAAATACAGTTTTGTTACACTGAGGATGAATTCTCTTTCCTGTTTTAAATACATTTCTATTAAAGTTATCTTACTACGACCTACATAACAGTGATTATAGACTGAAAGGCAGGTTAAAAGCTTTGCAGCACTATATCTACACAAACCCCAAACTTGAAGGATGCTGAAAGGAATGGCTGATGTATACACTACACATCCATTAATTACCAATGGGACGGTGTAACTGGAAAAGTGAGTGTGCCACAGATAAATGACTTATTGCCAATATAACACAAAATGGAGGGACAGGAGCAGTACATTTTTGTACAAAACTATTTGTCATGCATGACCTGTAACAGGCATATAATGGAATATCTCTTGAACTTGTGACGTGAACCATTTTTTCATCATAAAGACTCAATGTAGTGGTCTTACAGTATCAATGTCTGCCTGAACTAAAGGTACTGTTAGTAGTCAGTTAAGGTAGCACACTGACTATAGCCCCCAGGTGGTACAGGGAAAAACATCTGTCCACCACTGCAGACAAATTGGCAATTGACACTCTCCTAAAGCCAAAATATAATAAATAATATTGCTTAATGTGACTCATTTTGGTCACCAGGAGTGCATAATCATACTTTTGTAATGTGTAAGTGGTAGCTGTACAACAACTGACTTGCAAAAAAAAGTATTTTAATGAACATGTATACAGTAGAGCCCCAGCAGCAAGCTTTTGTACTCCAAAAGGTATAAATACAGATCTGCAGCATTAACTGTGACACATGATGCTCACCTCTGCTTCATTAGCATAGATGGGTATGTCGTGGAATGGAGAGATGTATTTGCCCCCAGAGTTTTCTATGGAAAGGAGTAAGCACACATAAAAATTCAACACTATGAAGAACTAAAAAGTTTGAGATCCTGTTGTGAAGCTAATCAAGCAAATATTACACTATGCACAATCCAGGGAGGGAAAATTCCACACTAATACACAAACTAGTTAATTCAAAGAGCAGCATGCTTACTGAAAAACACCCTGTACTCCTGGGTGTTCGGCCTGCCCCTCTCCTCGATGGTAAAGCTCATGTCTGTTGTTGGTTTCAGTCTCTCCCTCGTTCAGTCGTCTGTGCACTGAATCAGGAGGACTAAGAAGATCCTGACTGACAGGCAGTCATTGAGATGGAGGGAGCAGGCATGCGCACTGCTTAAGCCAAGGGTTGGAGACCTGACAACAGCCTGCATGTGATGACAGGCCTGCTGTATATGAAGAGTGTAAAGGCCATATGACAGAGCCATGCTGGCTTCTGTATGGTTACTGAATTGTAATCACATAAAATATATTGGCATCTCGAGCTAACGAGTGTAAACAAACCTCTGAGAGAAGCAGAATTTGCTCAGAATAGTAATCAACAACTAATCCTTCCTTATTACCACTTCTCCGTGGCTGCCACATGAGTGTGAAGTGATTTGTTTTCCACTTCCCTCTTGTAAGCTGCGGCTCCTGAGAGCTCTTTTCAGACAAAAACAGATGGAGCTGACTGGCGTTAGCTATAAACCAATTAACAGGGCAGGATTAGGTGGCGTGCCCATGTTGTGACTTCTTGCCTCTGGAGTTTCACTGTAACTATTTGATAACATACTTATGGGCCTATTTTTAGAAACATTATGTATAGAAATGTGTGACTTCAGGTAGCATTGTATTTTGATGGTTACTGAATGACATTGTATGGTACTTGCCATGGTACAAATGCTGAATAATGCTGTAAACCAACTACCATTTGTAAATCTGTGTCTGGTAGCTTTCACTTTTCTACATGTTTTATTGTTTTTTGTTTGAAAATGTTTATGTCAAAGTAAGGCCTATAATTGCATTGATTGAAATACTTTTAATTTATGATATAGGGTAACTAATAGAGAAGCTAATTTACTTTTTGCATCATTACAGATCTAGGTTAAGGAAAGAAATATATAAGTGCACTAAATGCTCTGCCATCTGCTGTAGTTTCAATGTGTCGGTGTACAGTTATTTTGAGAGTGACAAAATCACCATATTGCAGGAAGGCCTGACGTACTGCTAATCATGTTCAGGTGTGGGAACTATATTGCTAATTAAAACACGTTACAAGTACAGTACATTGGTACTGTTGTACCATACCATACCATCATGCTAGTGACTAATTAGCCTGTTTTAATGCTATGTTTTCTAAAATTATCTAGTGTATTTATATCAAATATCATCAAGTGTAGTGTTTATTACATCATGTACAAATGATTAACAAGGAGCTGATTTTTTGGGGACATTGTACCATATTTGTGTGACTAAAACACAAAATCTAGTTTACAGAAAAATGCCTCCCATTGTAAACATAATTAAAATGTTTGCTGCCAATAGGGAGAGTCAAATACTGTACACTAGCAGTGAAATGAAAACTCTGGTATAAATAATGAAAGCACAGTGATGCACAATTCAAGGTCACAGCCTGGCCAGCACAGGAGTCACGTGATGCTGTAAGCCTGCCGCCTTGCTAAATATTTCTCTTGGCCTGAAGACATTCTTCTTTGGATGACTTATAGGTTTTAAGAGTCTGGCATGCTACCCTTGCATAAAATAGACATTTAAAAAAGTCTTTTACACTCTTCTGTGTTGATATGCCACAAAGGCTCAAAATAGTGAGCCCAAACATCAGCCTAGGTGATCCAGACTCAGCAGTGTTGCTATTTAAAGAATTCTTCAAAAGCCTGAGAAACATACTTCATCTGCAGCCTCTATTACAGATGGAGGGTTTAAGAACTTTATCAGTGTTCATGCTATCTGTACTAAATCAAGTCTGTGGTGCCTCCAGCTTGCAACTGGTGACCAGATAGTTTCAGAACATTTTGCTTGTCTCTCCAATGGATTTTGTTCTCTGTTATGGGTGAGCCTGATGTAGATCCCTGTGCAGCAGCCTGAGTGTGAACTATTGTTTTGACTATATGTCCCTACTTGTCTTTTAAATCATTATTTTAGGCCCATTTATACACACAGTGTAAATGTAATAAATTGTCAGTTGCAGTCCTAAATGAAACAGTACAACTGAACCTTACTTCAGGACACACTTCTATGTGCCATTTAACACAATTCATCTTACATAGTCTCAGCAATGAATCTGTCACCCAGTGAAAAATAATGACACGAGACTGCAGTTTCCAGTGTATGATTTTTTTATACTATCAAAACTAATAAATAAGTCATTATTTATGACTTTTGTCTCAATTGAGCCAAAAACATGTCAAATGGTGTATAAAGATGGATTGATTTCATCTCCAAACTTCAGCTCTTTGTAGTTCATACAGAGATAAAGTAGAGGCCGCAGGGTGTGGTCGCCAGCAGGACTGAAAAACTCTATCAAGGATGACGCCGTCTTTACACGTCTGTTTTCTTGTCTCTTGTAAACCCACTGTGATATCTTCAGTTCATTATCTTCAAGTATTATGTTTTCTCATCGCTCAGGCACGAAGAGGCATCCAACTGAAGTAGTTAAAGGCACACAAGCATGCAGTCTATAGGTGGGTAAATGTAATATGTGACATATTTTAGGACTCTGCTGTTGACAAAATGTCAAAATTGTGGCCAGATTGCAGAGCAGACTGAGTGCTTGAGTCCAAAGGGTTTGACTTCACGTTTAGCCACTTCAGTGCTGGCATGTCAGACAACTTCTCCACTGGTATTTCTGTGGGACAAAGTTTAAAGAGACAGAGAGTAAACTTACGTTCAAACCAAGCCATGTAATATACAACCCCTTCTTCCACACATACAGAAAGCTTTAATATATTATTATTACCGGTGATGCTATTTCCTTCCAGGTTAATCCTCTCCAGTGTGGCTATTTCAGTAAGCTTATCAGGGAAGATGGAGAAGCTGTTATTAGCCAGATTGATGCAGGTCAAATGCTCCATTTCTCCCACGGCGTCAGGCAGTTTTGTGAGAACATTGCCTTGCAGGTCCAATTCTGCAAGGTATTTAAAGACACGAGTAAATCGAGGGGTCGCTTATCTGTTCTCTCGTCACAGCATGACGACATTCTGTCAACATTTGCGAGGTTAACATAGCGTACAACACAATCTTTTCTTGAAGACTGAGTCCATGAAACAAATAGCTGCAGTGTATCCAATACCTCTCAGCTGAGTGAAGGTTGAAAAAAACTTGCTGGAAAGGGCCTTCAGCTCATTGTCAGCCAATGTGATAACGCGGATGTTTTCTGAGACACTCCTCAGGACCTTGAACACACCATCTGGGAAAGAAATGAGCTTGCAGTTTGACAGGTCTGCAGAGAAGAAGAAGAATGATTATGTGGATATGAAGCACTAACACAACAGGGGGAATGTTGACAATCTATAATTAACAAATGCTTTGGGATTTAAAGTTATGATCATTTGAGCAAACAAATGCAAGCCTCTGGCACCACCTGCTGGTGGAATCTAAAATAGCATTAACCAGAATATTGAATCAGGGCTGTTCATTCACATGCTGGGAAACTGCAGAAAGTGCAAGTGAGAGACAGAGAGAAAGATTTGTGAAGGGTAGTCTTACCCAAACTATCTTTCCCCTCCTCTACAGTTGCATTAACCCTCCGCGCCACTTTTGCGACTGCCTCAGCCATTTTTCTGCTGTAATTGTTCCTAAGGGAGGTCATGCAACATTACACTTACACATACTTTTTTACATGAGATGTATGATGGCCAAATAATAATTACAGTATATTATTACAAATGCATCCAACTTCATTCAGTTAACACACTTGCTACACTGAGTCAATATTAAGTTAGTGCTGTATGTGTTCTTAGGCTTTGGTTATATTATCCACATCATAATAAAATGTATTGTATGTCCATTTATCACTGGTTCTGCCTACCAAGCAGTAGGAGTAATAGGATCCTATTAACAACAAGAGTTGTTATGGTTTCTGGATTACATACCAGTACTCTGTATTCAGTGATGGAATGTAATTAAGTACATTTATTCAAGTACTGCACTTCAGTACAATTTTGAGGTACTTGTACTTGAATATTTCCATTTTATGTTACTTTATACTTCTACTCCACTACATTTGGAAGCCAGTTTCATGTAGGGACTATTTTCTTTCTACCGATAGTTCCTACATGAAACTGCTCACAACAAGGTCTGTGGATTATCTTGAGTAACCGGGTCATCATTTCTGGAAACAGACGTTGCTGTTGAGTTTTCAACTGTATTTTTTCGGCGCTTTGAGCACCACAAGCCGAGTGCCATAAAGTCCTACTATATTGAAAAAAATGCACTCATCTCTACGGCCAATATCTCCAAAACTCGGCAACTCACACCAAAAGAATCTAGATGGATAAACAGCACTGCAGGTAAGAGGAAAAATATTTATGTTTGATTTTGGGGTGAACTGTCCCTTTAAAGTGATGAACACATTAATGCATCAATGATTATAATCCAGTGATATAACATACATATACATATATATATATATATATATATATATATATATTATTATTATTATTATTTATTTTGATGCTTGTACTTTTACTTAAGTAAGATTTTGAATGCAGGACTTTTACTTGTTACAGAGTATTTTTACACTGTGGTATTGCTACTTTCACTCGTTAACCTAAGTTAGACGATCTGAGTACTTCTTCCACAGCTGTCTGTGAGGCTGGCTAATGCCACTATCATTTGCACTCTGAAGAACATATTTCCGTCCTCTAGAAGGTCCAGTGTAACGTGATGTTTAAATCAATACAAAATAAGCTTTATGTCTATCACAGCCCTACACTATCGGACCAATACAAATCCAGCCTGTTGAGATAAAGATAGCCATTATTTCATTACTGTTTCATTAAAACCACGCCAGGAAGCCACTTACCCAAAGTACTAGAAGCTACTGTTACTGAGCCTGGCAGCTGCCAGAGTTCGCTAACGTTAGCTTACAGCAGCTCACCCAGTCAAATTTGGTGAGTGTGTATTTTTAGCCCCCGGAGAGGGCAGTTCACCTGAATGTTGCGCTACTCATAAGACCCTTTAGCAGCGCCTCATGTAGCAGCGTTAAACACACTTTGTAAAACTCGTTGTTGCTTAGCGACAGTCAGCTAGTAGCATTAGTAACGCATAAGCTAGGCTACTAGCAAACAGCCGGCTAGGAAATATTTGAACAACCAATTCATGAGAGTCAGTCCTGCGCTTTCAAGTTGCATACGCGGTAGCTCAACTCTAAGGAGTTAAAAAGCAATAACTTCACTATAACGACATGTTAATTTTCTCACCATATTCAGAAGTTTCATATCTGAATCCTGCTTCTTTTTTTTTTAAATCGGATTGCATTGAGGCTGGGCTTTTTAAAATATATGAAGAATACATAAGGACATACTTTTTTCAGGCTATTCTTCTCTACTTTGAATATCTCTAAATATATTTAGAATTTAGACTTTTTCTATATACATATTTGCCTGAGACTGACATTAGTAAGTTAAATGTTGCCTTACCTCTGAGTCCTGGTCAACTAACTTATTCCCAGTTTGACCACTGCCATGGCCGTGACTCTGGAAAATTCCTGGTTAGTCAGCGTATTTTCAAAGGATTTGAATACAATGAGCTCTCTGGCTTCAGAAGAATAGAACTTAGTTTACCATTGTTACAACTATCTGCCACTTTACAGTATTTGCTGGATATCCCAATGCTGTATTTTGATTTTGAAGGGGAATTTGGCCATGACTCACCGTGGATGACTGAAACGCTCTAAAACTAGAAAAGTCCACCTGTTTTGGTTTGGTATATTTTGTATTTATATTGTTTTTTATAACAGCAAAATTGGTTTATGCTGTTATAAAAAAAACAGGCAGCTCTGAGAAAGATCAAGAATATTTGATCAAATGATAAGTGAACAAGATTATGAATCTCACACTTACTTGACAGTTTTGATGTTACGGACATATTTTGATACCCAACAAAGTAGGTTAAGGTTTGATACCCAGCCCCAGTGCTGACAATAACCTTTACTATGTAAAGGTACTATTGTAATTAAACAGGTGAAGTTGTATAAAGTATACTAACAATTAAATAACTTTATACTTTATATATTTACTCTATACTCACTCACCAAACAAAGTGCAGTAGCCTATAACTTATAAAAGATTACAAAATTCTCATGTGCTAAATGTACATAAATACAATTTTTTTAATATATACAATAAATATACATTAATTTACAGTTACACAAATGGTAGTGTACAATAAAAACAGTGCTGGAATATTCAACAACATTGCCATTTCATGTTTACATTGATGAAATTGATAAGGGGAATAAAGTTGTACATTAGATTGTGTCAACTACATGCAGCTGGAATGCTGGATGCTGTTGTTGAGTTTGTATTTCAGCACATCTTAAAATAACAATGTTCTCCTTACAAACCAGAGCTCACATGACTAATTAAAATCCCATCTCTGCACATAGATCAGCAACAATCTTACAGTGCACAGTGACAAATAACAAAGAGCTTTTTCCTTCTGGCTAAGTGTTTTCTTTTGTTTTTCAGAAAGTGGTTGCTTCTGCACAGCATTTTTGTGCTGTTACACAACTCAGCAACACAGGTCATGGTTGTAGCTGTCACTGGCAGCCACATTCATCCACAATCATGTCTTCGTGATGTCGAAGGAGCATTTCTCCGTTCTCATAGTACAGCATGCTTAATGGGCTCATTTTGGTTGGGGCACAGCAGGGTGATGCCACTCTGTCAGGGTGGTAATGTTTCAGTAAACTCTGGAAAAGGAAGAAACAAAACAGAGGATTTAGACAGATAATTCCAGTCTCAAAATACTACATTTCTGTAAATAAAGATTTTTCTCTTTCTCTTTTATAGGGCTGCAACTAACCATTATTTCCATTGTCTGCTGATTATTTTTGTTTTGATTAATCGTTTTGTCTATAAAATATATGTATAAAACATCTGTTATAATTTCCCATAGCCCAAGGTGATGAATTCATATTGGTTGGTTTATTTGATCAACAGTCAAAACAGTCAAAAGATATTCAGTTTACTATCAGATATGACAAAGAAAAGCATCAAACCCTCGCATGTGAGAAGCTGCAACCAGAGAATGTTAGCATTTTTGCTTGAAAAATGACAAAATTGTATTATAATAATGACTTATTAATTGATGATCAAAATACTTGCTAGTTAATTTTCTGCGAGTTAACTAATCGATTACAGTAAACGACTAATAGTTGAAGCTGTAATCTTTTTTTTAACTCGTACAATAGCGTTGGTTTTATAGCTGTAGGCTATATCTTTCTTTGAACGTTTCCTCCTATAGTCTCAAGCATTATGCTGCATTCGTGTCATGTCAGTTACATTCACAATAACACCATTCATAAGTGCTAAAGTATATATATTTTTTAACAACTAATAGAAAAAGGACATCATCTGATATATACTTAATTCAAAATACAAATAGATAGAGAAATGGATGCATAGATAGATAATCTGCACCACTCACCTGCATGTAAGCATGATTTGTTGGATTTAAGTCTTCTCCCAGGGGACCAGGGCAGGAACCCTCGCAGCGGTAGGCATTATATCTTTTAGGAAAGATGATCCAGGACCCCCAGCCAATTTGGTTAAAGTCTACATGCAGGTCAACTCTGCGACAGAGAGATTTTTCACTCCCTCTTTTGGACGCCTGCAGGGTTCTCACTGTTTGTTCTCTCTGGCCCCGTTTGCTCCTGCGCCTCTTTGGCCAGTGGGCCTTTTTGATTTCAGCAGGGGACAAGAACTTGGATTGTTCAGCTGTATGGAGTAAGCTCGCTTTGGCCTTTGAGTTTTCATCAGAGCCTGTGTGTGAGAAGACGACCAACAAGGCCTGGTCGCTCACGTCCTGCTCTCTCCTCTGGCTCGCTACATAGACAGGCTGATCAGGAAGCGACAGGCCACTCTTTGTCTTTAACACTTTCGTTCTTCTTGACACTCTGTGTTGAATTCTCACTGAAGATTTTTGTCTGAGCCAGTTCAAGAGAGGACTTGTCATGTTGAACACTTTCCAGCTCTGTGATGAAGTGACCGGTGATGATTCAGTGAGCAGCCCCACCAGCTGCTGTTCCTGGCAGCTCTTGTGCGTATGGCACGCCTGGCCGTGCTGGTGATAGACCTCCACAGTGATGTTGGAAGCACTCGGTGTCCGAGGAAGCTTGATTCTCAGCTCTGCTGCCTGGATCTGTTTGTCAGCCAGCAGGGCATGGAGGTCAAAGGTCGCAATCCAGCGCCTCTGTCTGTACGTCAAACCTAATGTGGTGAAAAGAGAAAGATTAGCATCACTGGGGTGCTCACTTTATCAGACAGCTTATCATGTTCAAAATCCAGATAAATGTCAAAGTCATGAGTAGTATGTCACACCGATATGACAACATACAAATGAATGTGCCAATGAGCTTTCCAGAGGAAGCAAAACCCACTAGTTGTAGAAAGAAAATGTAAGAACCAACATGTTATCTTATGACAATGTTACCAAAATGAATGTTTAATGTTATATTTAAATTGAGGCCATCTGTGCGATAAACTACACTTGTGGAAAACAGACACATGGTGGTGGGATTGGGCGATATGGCAGTATATATTGTGAAACAATACAAACTTGTCAGCCACTAGAGATTTATTTATATTGTTAATTATTTTTAATATCCCTGGTTGTATTAGGCCATTGTGGGCAATTTTGATTTACAGGATTTTTGCATTAATGTGATGTTGTAATGTTATTTAATTCACTGCATTTTGCAAAAAAACAGACATTCACATCTGTTTTTTCAGTTTCTCAATTAAATAAAAAATGTACATTATCACAATACAGTGAAATAAAAATATTTGTTTCAACATATATGTATTTGTGCACTGTAATAACTGAAATGGATCTATGTAAATTTCAGTCAACACATCAGCAAATTGTCAATTATTGTGCATGCCTACAATATATCTGTTTTTATTATCATGTAAAACCTTAAAAGTAATGAGTCTGCACGGTGTCATCACATTAATATGTCTGTAATAATTATGATTATGTTATTTGTAGGACCAAACACCTCTTTTGTTTTGCAAAGTGAGGTGTAGGGAGAATAATAAATGCAAAATATAATTCCCTTTGATAACTTCTACTATGACCTCATGATTAATGCTTATTCTGATGGAGAGTTCAGCAAATCAAAGCTGCACGTAAGGCTTCTTGAAAAAATATCATTGTGCACTGTGGTATAACATGTGCTGCGCCCACAAATGTAATTGGCGTCATTGTGATTCAATGAACAGGAATGGTTCAAATTAATCTAAAGGATTAAAGCATTTGAAAAATGAAACGTGTTTATTGTCCAGTGCATTGGCCTATTTAGCTAGACTGTTGATCAAAAGTGCAAACCATCCTCGCTATTAATCCACTCAAACCAAACACCGAGCCGAAACCAATCATTTAACACATCTCTGCCTCTCCTGGCTTCTGCATATCCTCAGTCAAACAAATAGGTAATAACTCTAACACCTAGCAGCGATGTGGAATTGGATTCAGCAGCAGGGAGGGCTGTCCTCTGTTGGCTGCTTGTGCCATTAAGTCCCGAGCTCTAATCTAATCAAGCCAAGTGTGAAAAAGAACTAAGGGAAGTTGTTGATTTGACTTAACAAGAGATTTGTATAGGGGGATGTCTGGCGAGATATCTAATCAACATCACTTATTTAAGAAAAAAGAGGTTTGCTTTGAGAATTAGACAGAAAACCGGCCTTTTCACACGCTGATCCCTGCATGGTTATTAACCCCCTGAGCGGGATGTGGATTGAAACCCTCTGAGGTCGTCTGGGACGCAGCTTTGACAGGACAACACACACACACACACACACACACAAAATACCCTAACATTTCAGAGAGAGCTTTAAACGGTAGAGGAGAGATCTGACTTTGACCGTAGCTACAAAACCTTCATTTCTCCCCGTGGTTTATACATTTCTCCATCATCTTGTTTTCCCTGCTCATTAATGACCCACATAGTCTAATAGCTGCACTTTTGGAAAATAAACAACCAAATCTTACTTTTAGCCACCACACTCTTCACGGTGTCTGCTTGCTTTGCGGCATCTTGCTCCATAGTATCCATAGGCCTGGAGAAGTTTGACTTGAAATTCCTATAGAGATGCATCATGTAGGTTGGCAGGTGGTACCCGGTTGATCGGTCCATCACGGAAAAACGCTGCAGCGACCTCATATAAACTCCATCTCTGCTTTTTTGAATCCCCTGAGCCAGCAGCACGAGCAGAGATGCGTGCAGTGCAACAGCCAGAGGTCCCAATGCGCGCATGTTTTGGGCCGGTTAATGACAAGTTCCTCTACACGGAGATTAAGGGTGTCTTATATAGCCTACTCTCACCCACCCCCTTTCATGTTTAACAAGTAGCTGAGAACATTAAAGGAAATTGACATGCGTCCTCAAGACTTGTTACCTGACAGCTCATCATCCATTCAGTTGGTAATGAGGCGCCTGGGTGCGTGTTTACAAGGAGTGCAACTTTTTGTTTGCGCCATGTTCTTTGGGCTTCTGATTCCCCATCCCAAGCTATTTGGCTTACACTAATTGTTAGGCTTTCCCACAGTGAAATGTAATACCGTCTGAAATGGACTATGGGGAGAACGATTGGGCTCCTGTGCTTATAAAACACAGACTAATGAAACATTACAAACATTAACATAAAGCACATTGTTGACACAAGACATTGTTGTGAAAACATCCCTCAATAGTCAGTATTATCAGTATTATAAATAACATTTATAGCACAGTATGGCCTTGTGTGCAGTTTATCTTCAACTTTAAACATCTGTAGTATAGCTGTATGTGCATATAGGGCTTCACACAAGGATATTAAGATAAAAGATTAAAAAAAATGGAGATTAAAAAAAGCGCACCACAAAATAAGATAAGGTATATGAAAACTTAATATTGACCTCAGACACACCATCAGGTACAGCGGGGGTAGAATTAAACAGGAAACAGCTGCCTTATCTTTCTTTATCATATTTTAACTTATGATTATCATACACTGTTCATATAGGGCTTTATAGCTTATATATGGGCAATATTGCCATACTTTTAATGGTGTATTGAATTTTCATATTATTATTCCTATAATACTAATAATCCTAAATTTTCCTGTTCCTAAGTTTTAAGTGGAGGATCATTGATATTTGCATAATAACATAAAACATATCAGCTCACGCCACAAAGTCAAAACGCTCAGCAATTTATATTGTAGTTAAGGTTTGGATGTGAATAATTGTAGTTAGAGAGACGAACAGAGTCCGAGGAGGACCACAGACTGCGCATGCGCTGTCCGTCTTTTCCTCGTAAATTTCCCGAGAAAGGGCAAAAAAAATCAATGGATGTTTTTTTCCAGTGGTATAAAGAGAAAGCGGTGCACCTCGGCTACATCCTCCACCCCGGACAAACCGAGCTCGGAAAACACGGTTTCTTAAGGGCCAGACGCCTTTTTCACCTACCGTGAGCTGAAATGGTGAGTAGCTTTAAAGTTTACGGCTCTTGTTGCACGAGCCACGGCAGCCTAAAAGTGAACATTCATGCCGTTTTGGATGCTAAGACCCTAAACGGCTTCTGAATACCTTTATAAATTATACATTATAAATATTTGCAGCTGAGCTCTTTGACAAGACTTGAACAGTGAAGGGTATTTTCACGATGCAAGTGTTTGTGTGGTTGATGGGGCATACATGTGCTTGGCACCCCCGCTCCTCATGCCTGCACTGTATTGTGCTCTGCGTCTGGCCAATGATTTGCTCACACAGGCAGGGAGGAATAATAAAAAGTTGGGTAAACTATGACTTGCAGTTGGTGCTCATTATCAGGCAAACACATATAGACAAAGACATTTTCAGATAAATGTCAATTTAGGCTTTTATTTTCTTTCACATACACACAACATTTTCTCATTTACTGTGTGGTACAACCTATAGTGAATGTATGCTATAAAACACTTGCCTGCCTGAAAAGTTGTGAAAACTATAATAAAATGTTTGGGTTGTGTGTACTACATTATCAAAGTCACACTTTGAACACTTTTGGAACATTTGAACCAACTTATGAAAGCAATTTACTTGGTTCAAAGTATTTTTTTATATACTGTAAGAGATAGCCATATTGAGCAAACAATTATTTAAGCTCCATTTACTAGCTTCTTCACTGAAGAAGACTCAGAGATGCAGTTAAAAGCTTTGAAAAGCTAGTAAGTGGACCTTTGAACTTATTTTGTTACAATGAACCTACATGCTCAAATATACTATGTTATAGCCAACATATGATATATTGTCATCAGCCCATGGGCAGAAAAAGGGCTTTTATGAATATTTTTTGAATGCAAATACATTTTTGTGCATTTTGAATCATTAACATATATCACTGAATATATTCTGTCAGTACAAAATATTTTTTTCATAGTCTGAAATGTCCATAGACATGATCAACATTCATGAAATGCACCAAGACATGTTCATTCTTCCCATTAGGTGCAATGTAAAAGTATGAAAACTCTATAGCGCAGTAAGACAAAGCACATGATGCCCTTTGATGTATTGCAGTGCCGGCCTTTGTTTGATTTAGCCCATGCAGCTGGGATCAGTCTTCTGCCTTCATATCACTTTACCTCACATCCTGGGGGAAGACAGAAACTGGCTCTTGACAACCGAGAGCGCAGATCAAACCGCGAACATCACAATTAATCAAGAGCGAATGCATGAAACTCCTCGATGAATGGACACCTGCATCATACATGATTGAGCTGTTTATTCTTGGTTTATCTTGATAAGAGGAATAGAACAGAAACTTTAATCCTCCCAGGATTAACTTGAAAAGTTGCTAATTTTCTGTTGTGAGATGTTGTCATAGCTTTAATATAAACTATTTATGGGTAGTAGGGATATTAGCTGGGAACTGATTAACTCAAAACAGAGGTCCAGTTTGGTTTGGGGGTTAGCTAACCCCCTAAAACTCAGGGTTGCTTCAGCAGATATGAGAAATAGTTGATTTTCTCTATTCGTTTGAGTCCCATAAAAGGTTTTAAAGTTTTGATCCAATTTCACAGCCTTTAAAAATCTATTAAGTTGTGCCAAGTTACTGTATAAACACCTGTTTGGAGTTGATATAGCTGTCATAAGATTATGAACATCTGTGTCCCAAAGACTAGAAATCTTGGGTACACGGCTGAGTGCAATGGATAATTTTTACCACAAGGTGTCATATTTAATCGCTGGAGTCAAATGAATATTTAATAATATTGATTGCCATTTCATCTTTCCAGGAGCATAGTGTTGGTGATATATTTATAACTTGACAGTATTTTTATTTGAAAAGGTTAATATTGTATCCAAATAATTGTCATTTTACTATCATGCTCATACCGCTCCTAGGAGCTGAACTTTGGCTCAGGTGAAAAATTTTCCTTCACTATCTCTTCCTTTCCTGTTGCTGTTACAAGGCTTTTAGCAAATTGGATTTTTGGGGGTAAGACAGACACCAGACCTAAGAAAGGATTTGGACAGGACAGGTGACATTAGCCGTATGGTCCTTTTTCCATTGTGGACATTTAGCAGAGACAAAATGTTTCTTTATCTGTCACAGAATATCCGCTTACTCCAAATTTTGCTCTGCTTTATCGCAGTCTAATACAAAATGGAAGGAAATGAAGGGTTTGAACCTGTCATAGTAACTAGATGTGTCATTTTGCAGCTTTTTTTTGGCTCTTTTATTTAATTTAAATTCTGTATCTTTTAGTGGCATCTACTAGACAACTTATTGTTTCTTGATATTTGGTTTTAATCTTACAAAAATACCCCCAGGAAACAAAATCATGTTTATGACTGCTCACTCACTGGATTGATTCGTTCATGTTCTGAGGTTTTTTTTCGCGCCATGGGAGGATTTTGTTTCACATTCATCGTGTTGCAAGAACATCAGAGTTTTGACCTGCGTTGCTGCAGGAAGGAAGGAACAGGTGTGGCAGCAGTAGATTTTACATCCATATCTCAAAAACCACTCACCACTTTTACAAATAAGCTTAATTTGGACACTTTTTTGTGAAAGACTGTTGAATACACATACTTCTGTAAGAAGATGTTCTCTCAGGCAGCCACTCAGAGGATACACTTGATGTTGTTCTGTGTTTTGGAGTCATAGTTGTTGTCAGTTATGTGTATGTTTAGCAGAATTAGGGATTTTAATTTGTCAGTTTGTGCCTGCATGGTTATTATATCACTGGACACTGTTGGCTTTGTTCTTGCTTTATACAGCCCACAGGATGAAATAGGACACTCAGTGCATGATGAGTTGGTCTGACCTCAGGGTTACAAGAGGTAGAGCACACAGCCCTTTGCAGCTGAACCTCAAGCTTAAATCTAAGTATTTGCCCAGCTGTAAGCCTGTTTGCCTTCAACATGGCACGTGTTAACCGCTAATGAATGGAGTAATTAGCGCATCATAGTGAATTAGGCTTACGTGATGTCATCTGTGTGCAGTTGTTGGTGATTGTCAGCCTCCTGGCAGGTCTACATTACATCATGTCAGTGCGGGTTAACGGCTGATTGTAGTAAGTTAAAATGAAGGTTTAATTTATGTGTTTGAGACAGTTGTTAAAAGGTCTGCCATCTGTGGGAGGCATTGTGCTGCCAGGAGCTCCGGTAGTGATTGGATAGTGAACTGGATGATGAGTAAGCCTCTCTGGGTCCGCCTCCACATCCTCTTTACACATCTCCACACACACACGCACACAATTGCACGCACACACACACACACACACACAAATCCCTGCGTGCGTGAGCAGCCTTGCACAGGGGATGCATACAAAAAAGTAACAGAACACCAATACAGGAGCATGCCGTCACACATCTAAACCTCACAGAGCTGTGTATCCCCCCTCCCGCCTTCTCATGCAGAGTGCCTGTCTGGGATCTGTCCTCACTGAAGGACGCGTTCATTGACTTGCTTTATAAGGACGCCTTAATGATGTGAGACCGCCGCCTGCCGTAGTGTGATCAGTAGGAAGAGACGGATTGCCTCACAGAGAGAGAGAGAGAGAGAGAGAGAGAGAGAGAGAGAGAGAGAGAGAGAGAGAGAGAGAGAGAGAGAGAGAGAGAGAGAGAGAGAGAGAGAGATGCCAGTGAAGATCTCTGACTGAGAGCGTTGCCTGCCGGAGAGCTGTCATTTTGGTTATTTTTAACCCACAATTTTCTGTTTTTTCATTGTGTTCCTCAGAGACTCGAGCACCTCTCGGATGGTGGACTGCTCAGCTGAATGTCAGGTAGAGTTGTGATACTTTACGCTCTCTGTTTTATGATGCTTGAGTCCTGCTGCAGGCTTGTGGTCACTAGACATGTCATCAGTATGTCTTAAAAGGAAATGTACGTTGTATGTGTAAATATCACTTCAGATGCCCAGCTTGATTTTCATCTCAGCCTTGTGACTGAAATTTAAGACTTAAAATAGATTAAGATAATTTATCTCAATCTATCGTAGAATATAAAAGCTACTAACTTTCCCTTTTGCAGAGAGAGATTCATGTTTGATAGTCACATAACTATTTTTCTTGGCATGTGATGCCTAGTCTCTCCTCTGAAGTGTTTATCAGCTCTCATTCCTTTACCAGAGAATCAGCGCCTATTTGACAGGGTGCAGGCTTCCCATGCCAACTTAGAAAATGCAGCTGCTAAGTCAGGATGAATTTGCACATACACAAGTTTACCGCTTCAGTTTGAGTGGCAGGCGAAACGTGTTAACAAATTGGTGTAAGATCTGTCCGTTGGAGAGGTTCTCCAAGGCTTTGACAAATAAAAATGCTGTCAGTTGGCCTGGTGGTGCTGACAGAAAATTGTGGTCAGACGTTGAGGTTTAGAAAAAATGAAAGCCACATTACTGCAGCTTTGAAATCATAGGGGGATAAAATTGTCATCTTAAAATGAAATAAATTACAGGCAGGGTTTTAAAAATAGATTTTCAAACCCTTTTTTAGCAGCTCAGTGTCAAGCTGTGATAAAAGCAAGAATGTAGAAGGCTAAAGTTTATTCATATGATTTATGTCATTCACTGCAGTAGCATAGTTTGTTTTTGTCTCACTCATGGAGTCCTATGAGTAGATTTGCTGCTTTAACTGGAAAGAAGTGTTTTCCAGTAAGTTTGTGCACAGTTTGTAGATTTGGAAATCTTTGAACAATGCGTTGTATGGCTTCCTTTTCGCCACAGTTGCTTTTTTAACAGGCTGTTGAACAGGCTGCGATTTATTTTGGACAAAAGCGAACATCAGAGCTGTAAGTTGACAAACTCACAATGAGGTCTTTGGAACAGTTTAGGGAAAACAAAAAAGACTTTCTGCAGAGGAAGCACTGAGCTAATTTCCGCACAGCACTGATATTTAGCTCAGGAACTAGCAATGTCCTGTGGAATCACGCCTGTATGTAACCCTTAACCCCATTGGTGAAATATGTGTACAGCTGCAGGGAGGAAGTTTCAGAGAGTACAACTAAGCATTTCCTGCCAAGGTGTGCTTACACTTCCTTTGCCTGGGGGTGTGTGACTGGGTTGTATAGAATGGTTTGGTGGTCTAGTATCCTGTGATGAGTGAGAGACTGTGGGACATTGTGTAATTGTTTTAAATAAGACTTGGATTGGATTACATCAAACCGTTAATTGCCATACATTAAAGTAGGTTTTTTGAGCTAGCCGAACAGTCTTTTGCACATTCCTGCATATCTAGTTGTACGCACTCAAAACAGACAAAACCGATATCGATAAATGTGGTGCTGCTTTAGAGCTGAAACCCTGACTACATCATACAACACAAGCTTATGTAATTGTAATCATATCATATAATTCTGTCGTTTTTGTGGTTTTGTGCCGCCAGCAGGCTTTCAGACTTAACATTGGCAGACTGAACGAGTGGCCTCCTTGGAGACCAGAAATGCCCAGAATCCTTGAATAAGGTGAGCAATGTTGCCAAGTAAGCAAGTTGCATTGAATTTTGACTTTTTTTGTGGTTCTTGCTGCCACGCTTACAGCTCTCTTCTCCATCTTGATGGGAAGTTGTGTTAAAAGATCGCCTAAGCGTTACAAAGTGATACCCATCATTCTTGAGCCCCTGCATCTTTTGTGAATGAAGAGTGCTCTGCATCCTTCCTTGGCGGCCACCAACAGATGCATCCTGCAGCTGCACGCTCCTTCCTGTCTGCACTCAGACCCTTTTGTCTGAAGACGTTGCTACAGCAAAGTTGGGACACCGGCTGAATTTAAATGTGGCAGCCCTGAATGGGGCAATGCTGGTAGGCTGGCAGGAGGTTCCAGTTTCCATGGTCTTATTCTTACTGTGCAATTAATGAATTTAAATATTAGTGCTTTTACCTAACTTAAACCAGCTGTCCACGACCTGTCTGGCAGTGCTATAGAGAAACACACAAAGGTGAACTCCAGATCATCTTGTTTCTTTGTTGTTCCATGTTGTCAGAGGAAATCCGAGTTTGTCTTGTCGTTTTATTGGCCTCATGAGCAGTTCGACACTACTCTGGTTGACATGTGGGATAAACAGCCTCTCTGATGAGTTGCCTTGATTGGATCTCCAGGAGGATGTTTACGACTGAGTGCTATTTCTACTCAGGCCTCCGCCCCAGCTGCCCGCCTGCTAGACCAGGCCTGCCTGTGCTGAAATCAGTGTGGCTGACAAGCTTAGCTTGTGTGTGGCAGGAACTTCCGTATCAAAGTGTGCGTGCGCCATAGTCTCGCAGCAGATGTGACAGGCTGTAAGGTAAGACAGAGGAGGGTTTTCGATGTACCAGTTTCAGTGAGCAAGCTACTGTATGTGCTGCAGCATTAATAATGTCACATTTCCTTTTGGAGGCCTGTAAAACTGAAGCTTCTGATAGGAAGTGCCAGTGAGCCTCATTTAACACTCAGACATTTTACAAATAACAACACCACATGGAATAAGATATAGGAAGTTCTTGTGTGGATGAGGATAATGGGAGAATTTGTTGTCAAGAATGTTTTATAGCCTTCGACTGAGCCACATAGGAACATGCATATTATCATGCATGACTGTGGTGGTGGGTAGAGGAAACCTACTTATTAAATGTCCTTAAAGTGACAGAGATTGAAAGGGTTTGCTAGGTAAATGCTCTTTACTGTAAAGGAATGCACAGACTGTAAGCTCTGTAAGCAAATTTGCTTCAAAGGGCTTTACAATCTGTACAGCATACAACACCCTCTATAGTTAGACTTTTGGTTTGGATAAGGAAAAACTCCCCAAAAATACCATTTTAATGGGGTAAAAAGAAAGAAACCTTCGGAAGAGCAACAGAGGAGGAATTCCTCTTCCAGAACAGACATAGGCCTACATGCCATAGAGGTCGTGTGTAGGCAGTTAGTGCTTTTCCATCCACCTGTTTTTATGAGCATTTTTAATTTGCACATAACACCGAGTAGAACGAACAAGTGGAAAAGCCGGAAATTTAAAATAGTTGGTGTATCGATAAATCCACAGAAGCTCCTGCTCCACTGGAGAGATGGAAAATGTGTGGAATAATTAGGAGACAGTAACCTGCATCAAATTAATACATGAAACAAAAATGAATGCCCTATCTCCATCATGTTTTCCACATTGTTTTCGTCATGGATGTATTAAGGAGAACGTTTTTTGTTCATTTAAGGTTTGACTGGCATTCTTTTTAGTTACATCATCTTGTTGTGCCCTCTTTTTCTGCAATGTTTTAATGGAACCTGTCTGGAGAATTTGCGGCACCAATCTGTTATCTTGATGCGCCCAACTCCCATTATTGGAATAGCAGTAGTGGATTGAAACGTGCATTAATCCGCATTTTCTTTTGCTGATTTTCTGGAAATTCAATTAAAATTTGTGCTAAATATGGATGGAAACTTGACTAGTAATAACAATAGTAAAATTACGATATGGAGAAACAAAATGACAATGATGTTTTGTTTAGTCTATTAAATACCAAAAATAGTGAAAATTGAACATCACAAGTTCCCAGAGCTCAAGGTAACGTCTTCATATTGCATTTTTTTTGAATGACCAACAGTCCAAAACCCAAAATATTAAATTTTATAAAACACAGAAAAGTAGTATATCCTCTCATTTGAGAAGCTGTAACCAGCAAATGTTTGGCATTTTTGCTTGATAAGTGACGTGGATAAATTTGATCAATTAATTGAGTTATCATTCCTGTGTGTTACTTTTGTACTGCTCGCTGTACAATGCAAGAGTCAACTGTGTCGTCTTTGTGCACAGCCTGTCCCTGTGAAAGGGAGCTGAACTTCAGCCATCTGGCTGCCAGATGTACCATTACTTCCCCCGGTACCCTCCGTAGAGACCTGAGTCTCTTGCATGAATCTACTCCCCAACATCAGACAGGAGATAGGACGCTGTCTGAAAGCTCGAACTCCTGAAGTTTTTGCCAAATGCCAAGCAGCTGGGCACTTTGAGCTCCCACGAGGGGTGTTTCCCACCGACTGGGGGTGGGTGAGGGGATCCAAAAGAGGAAGATTTCTTTTTGGATACCACGTTCTCACACTCCTTTTGGACCATGGCGGAAAACAAGCAGCAAAGAAAAGGATCTCGCAGTACATATCGCTCATCTCACACGTAAGATGTCAAGTTTTGGCAGATTGTTGCAGTGTGGAGGGTTTTTGTTGTTTTTCTTGTGGTAGTCACAAAATTATGGCAACAGAGATGCTTTTGGTATGCGGTGAAGACTCAAATAGATTTGGGCAGCTGGAGCACAGAATTCTTGAAAACTTGGGTACAGATTCTGCCTCTTTTTACTCCTCAGTCTTTTTACTCTGCAGTTATTTCATACTAGCATATTTGCTAAAATCGTATAATTATTCAAGTCAAGCTGTAAAAACATTTTAGACTTTGTATCTGTATGTCTTAACCATGCCAGCAGACAAAGTAACAAGCAAATAAATATGTTGTTATCTTCCCTGTTGTGCTTGAGGAGAGAATAAGAGTAAAAGGTTGACCTGCCCACTCAGTTCCAGACGCAAAAAAGAGAGTAGCGGTGACTCACCCGGCACTTCTCTCTGCACAATGAGAGTCCACTCTATTCAGAGCTGCAGATCACACAGAGGTGCTTTGAGCTCAGGTGGCAAGAGTCAGCCTTAGCCATTCTCCTCAGCTGTGTCACATCAAGTAGATTTTGATGTTGGATTGATTCTATGCTTTTGGTCTACACTTTCCAGTGTTACAGTATGTGTATCTGTGAGTTAGTGTTGGGTGACATACTGTGCTTTTATGTGTATTGTTTAAGGTTTTATGTGGGATTTGTGTCTTTCTCTGTTTGTGTGCTCTGGTGCTGTAGGTTTCCTGACTAGCTACACACTATAGGTGATGTTGAGGAGCAGTGTTATTTCTGACTGCTAGCTTGTCGGAAGACTCATTTGTTTATCTGCAGAGCTCCCTGCAAAGCTCACTGTTTATTCAGAGGGGAGGAGGGTTGCTTGAAACCTGTGACTGTCTTGCGTGGGGGTCTGAGTGCTCCGTATCAAGTTGTATGATTAAAATATAAATACTGTCACAATCGACTCTAATCCCGTGGCACCATGATTAAATTGTAGAGATATGAAATTAATGATTACTGTAATTTGAGTGCTGACTAAACCTAAAAGGGGGATTTCATGAGCCACTGGCTAAATCTCTGCATGTTCTGTCTCTCTCAAAAGACTCACAAAACTGCTCCTGTGACATGAGTAACATTTATGACATGATTTATCACATAGCCTAAACTGACTCTTTGTCAGATATCAAACAGGTTCAATCTGTCCTGTTTTTTTTTCATGTAATAAATCAGAAATAATAGCAGGAAGAGTTTGACAGTATCCAAGTGTATATGTGCATGGAGCACAAACCTCTGCATGAATGTACATCATAAATGCAATAATGATTTTAAAAAACACAATATGCAGTCCACATTTAAAATAATAGTTTGATGTTTGAGGAGATACTATATACTGTATAAAATATGGATGTAGTCTCCGTGACGTAACCCTTTGGTTTCTGAAGAGCCAGTGTGAAGCTCAGTGTTGTGGCTCTAGCCGACGCCATCTTGGAAAAACAAAACAAAATGTTCATAGTGGTACTAGAGGAAACTCATCAAGGGGGCAATCCATCCAGTAGTCCAGTAGAGATATTTCAGTCTGGACCAAAGTGGTGGACAGACAGACCAATATTGCCATGCCAAGAGCCATGCTGCTAGCATGGCTAAAAATGTGTTTAAAATGTGAAAAATAAAATAAATCTGTATGTTACTTGAAGAATGTTCTTATGTCACTTCTTTTCACTTCATTGTGGAAGAGTGAGACATTCGCTGAATAGCTTTTCACACTTGTAGATATGTCTGTAATACCCTTACCCTTACACTAAAATCAATGTGTGTATATGCAGTTTTTTTAAACATGGGTAAACCCGCTAAAAATAGTCAATTGACTCCTTTCCCATTGCCAGTAGACAAGTTTACCTTTCTGCCGGAAAACAGGGTTAGTAAACAGTAAGAGCAGCATGGAGGCCAGTGACAATGTTTATGTGGTTGCTGTGTGTAGCTCATAGACAGTATAAAAATAAGGTGCAGCCACTGTGTTTCTGGTTTAACAGCACTGTGCTGGGCAGGTGACAGGTGTTTGTGTGCGCCGATAGACCTCACAGCGCTGTTATAAAGTCACACAGCTGACCGACTGTTAACCTAAAATCCTTATACTATATAAACATATAGATGAGACCATATGTTTACAGACATCCGCAGATAGAAACAGAATAAAGAGCAGGGGCGAAAATTAGTGTGTCCATCCAGGTGTCATGTTTCCATCACTGCCGATTGGAGCTGGAGCCGATAAATACCCATGACTACTGTAAAATCATTTGACCTGGGAATAAATGCTGAGTGTACCCTTTCCCACTTAAGACAAAAGCCAGATGTTGGTGGGTGTTAGTGGGTTTTTAGTCCAGTGTGAAAGGGGCTTAAGTGTTGTCTCTGCCCAAATATACTGTATGTGTTGCCACTGTGTACGTATGTGTGTGAGTGTGTTTGCTTCCTGTTTCTGAGTCCGCTGCGATGTCATTCACAGCTGCTTGTGGAGCATGGGTACAACTGCCAGTGCCGCGCCACAGCCTGTTTCCGTATCGCAGCCGCTTGAGAGTGTCCATGGCAACGGGATGGCCGACAGCAGGCAGTCTCTTAGCATGAGCCCCTTTCAGACAGTCAACATCCACAACAACAAGGCCAAGTCCATTATCACCAACAAAGTTGCACCTGTCGTCATCACGTAAGTCCCTCCCCGAATCCGCGTTCTCACAATTGGGTGTTAATCCTCTTTGATCACTGTGGTGACAGCCCCCCCCCCCCAAAGTGTTTGCCCCTGTTATCATCTCATTTGTCAATCCAGGCCTGGCAAATAGTAGCTGATAATTGAATTGACCTCTGTTTACCATCCAGACCTGCTTTTGTGTTCTGTTTTACAGGTATAATTGCAGACAGGAATTTCAGATTCACGATGACATCCTCAAGACCACCAACTACAAAGTTGGTCGTATATCAGACGCTATGCCCGAGCACTACCTGGTGCAGGTGAGGACAACATGCAGGAGAAACCTCTTACTGCTACAAGAGGGCACCGCGCTGTTGTGGAAAGATGTGGACTCAGGTCACCTGTTTTTATGCCTGCTCTTTTCACATTCACATGTCCAAATTGCAGAGTGGCATAGGAACATTGTCATGCGCTGTTTTATGATCTGGGGCAGCCATTGAAACAGGAATTTTGTCACCTTTCTATCAGGGCTTTGATCTGCTCTGTCACCTCTGTTGTGTCTGTTCTGGCATGCAGTGTGTTGTCAGTTATAACCCCAGCCTCTGTTCACATGTACTACATAGATAGGTCAATAGTTTCACCTACAGTAAGATCATATCCACATGAATGCAGACACAACTTTTCCTTCCATTCGCACTAAGCAGGTGTTTTTTTTCACAACCAAAAACAGTGCTTTTTAAAAACAATCTCCAGAGTGGAGAAATCTGAAAACAACAACCTCATGTTGGAGTGCGGACATGAAAAGACGTTTTCCAGAACATGAAACATGTCTGCTCACACTTGTTGAGTATCAGAAATATTAGGATCACACAATATGGGTGTTGTCAGTAGGGATGGGGTTTGATAGCGTTTTATCAAATCTGAATCCGCTTATCGAATTTGAACCATTTCAAATCGCTTATCGAATCTTTTTAGGTAGTTTGTTGGGTATGAAGACATCTTTGCTAAAAAAAATATGTTTTTATTTCACTCAGTACTGTAACTAAACCAGCGGGGTTCCGAAGATTCTGCTGTGTTGAAAGGGTGTAGGGCTTTCACCACATATGTTGTCATATGTTGCTCTGTGACATTCATTAACCCTGTCTCGACTCATTTCTCCTTTTTCAACAAGGAAAAATTGCGTTTGCAATTGCAGGTACATATTACATACCTGTGGTCTAGGAGGAAGAGGGCCAGGATCGGTTTTGAATCCTTTCAAATCCCGCAATTCTCTACATCTGTTGAATGACTGAACAAGGTTGACTCGTGTTTTCGCCCGTGCTCTATCACTGTCCATTTTAGCTTTTCTTTTTGTTCTTCAGGCAATTCTTTTCTCTTTCTTTTTGCTGATCCTGCCCCAGTATCAGCCATAACCACATAACGTCAAAAATATAATTCTCTTCTGCTTCCTTTTAACTGGCTAACGTACTACTCACTGCTAAACTTTGCCTGGGAAAATGTAAACATAGGCTCTTCCATTCTGCGTGCCCTAATTTGTTTCGTCTGATTTTGCAGGGAATCGAACCCGGTGACAGGCCAATATTCTCGCTCGTTTGCTTATGTAGGGCATATAGAGGCATCGGTATTATACTGAGACTGTTTCATAACCAGTTAAAAACTCCTTGTAGTAACTTTAATATGATGCACGGTAGATAAATATTTCAGCAAATGACTTGTCGTTCCCCCACAATCACGTCATTGTTTTATACTTGACACTGACAATGGAAACTGGAAAACATGTTTGTTTTTTAGAAATTTCGCTCACTCAGCTCTACTGAAACACTATAAGTAATCTTGGTGAGATGGAAGTGACAGAGCAGAGATTTAACCTGTTGAGACAACAGAGTAACTGGACTGTGTCAGTTTTGTTATTTGGCAACAGAAAGAAGTATTTCAGTGTGGGTGAAGATCTAAAAATGTAACTAAAAAGCATAAAATGCCAATGAGGATGTAAGTTGTTTTCACGTGTAAAAGCAACGTGAAAACATGTAGCGTTGACATATTTGTTGTGCAGAATTTACAAATGCTAATGCATGCTCAAGTGGAAGCTGGAGAAATGTTATGTTGGGGTCGTGCTCTCATATAAAGTCAGATGAATTGCATTGCTTTCCAGGGGGAGTACTTCATGGTCCAGGATGTGTACAGCAAGGCAGACGTCCTCAATACCATGGGCAGCTATGGAGCGCCCAACTTCCGCCAAGTCAAGGGGTCCTACCCGCTGTATGGGATGGGTCAGCCGAGCCTGAGTGGCTTCAAACGGGTTCTTCAGAGGCTCCAGGCGCAAGGACATGAGGTCACTGTTATTTTCTTACACACATTTATACAGGCAGAAGTTCGGACCAGCCACATGAGCTCACACAAATTGTCCATATGTTGACTGTAGATTTTATGCCCTTAATTCCCCTGTTTTGGTGTCTGTGTAGCTCTGCCTGGCCTCTTTCTAGCCGTGTTGTCAGTAAATATTTGAGGAGTCAAGTGCTCAATGGAGGCTGTGGCTGAATTGTAGAACTGAGCAAACAGAAAGTTGCGGTCATGTGTACCAGTGGAAAATGAATCTCTCTGCTTACAGCAGCTAGAAACTGACCGTAATTGAAATGAAATTGACAAAATTATATGTCGGGCCTCTCCAAACTCCTTACTCATGTGCTGCATGTCATATGACAGCAGATTGTTTCCAGTTGCTCTTGGAAGTGGTGTAGTTGGTAGAAGGCAACAACCAGTTTCTTTAAAAAGCTAATATTTGATGCCTATGTTGCTGTGCTTTTGCAAACAGGAGGTTATATTCTTCTGTGTAAGAGAGGAGCCAGTGGTTTTCCTGCACAAGGAGGACGACTTTGTGCCGTACACCCCCAGGAGGAAGGAAAACCTGCATGAGAACCTTCATGGCCTGGAAAAGGAGGAGCTGGTGGAGAGCCTGGAGCTCACCGTCAGGAAGGAGGTCACGAACATACTTACTCAGCATCTGCATGCGACAAAGCTTTTTGGCCCAATATAGTTTACAGTGGTATTAAACACGCCGTTCTTCCTTCCTCTGCAGCTCCACGACTTTGCCAAGCTAAACGAAAACATCTTCTATGTCTACAACGACATAGAGTACTTTAAAGATGAGCCGCAGAAGATCTCTATCACGTGTGAGGAGGACATCCATGTGACTGAAGAGGTCTATAAGAGGCCCATGTTCACCATGCCAGCCTACAGGTTGGTTACATTGTTCCTTTATTAGCCCTTAGCTCCTCAGCTCGCACGTCGGTTTAGGTGTGGCTGCCCCCCGTAGAATATGCAGGGTGGGTTATCAATAGTGGTGCTTGTTTGTGCAAAGGCTGGTTGCCCTACTTTTTCGGAAGAAAAAAAGGCGGGGGCATAAAAACTAAAGATTGCAGCATCCTGTTTGCAATCAGATGATCAGTGTCAACTTTATTGAGATGTCATGAGCTGCTCACAACATTTCCAGGGCAAGAGAATATATTATTCACAGAGGAGAGGGCTAAAGCCTTGTCGCTGATGCTCTTGAAGTTTAGTAGTCAGAAGAAAGCAGCAGGATGTTTTATTACAGATAGTTTAAAACTACAGGTGGTAGATTTTTAAGGGAAACTTAATGATCCCATGAGTTTGATCTCCCCCATCATCCCTTGTGGATTGCAGAAGGAGGCGAAGTTTCTATGCAAGACTCATGAGATTAGTAAACACAACATAAGGAAGCTCAGCTGTTGAGTCTTCCTTTAGGTCAGATGTGTATGCACAGTGTGTTATGACCTACATAAGGGCAATATTGACACAACACAGGCGCGAGGTTCAACTCCATAACTCTCTGTAACAATCTGTTGTATTGCAGGTACTACAGATTACCACTACCAATGGAGGGAGCACCATTGGAAGAAGACTTTGACGCATTTGTTAACATACTCAGGGTAAGCTCATGTAAAAATGTCAATCACAGTAACAGTCCACCAATTAGATACCTTTTTTGGTTGTGCTCTTCTTGATGGGATCTTGTTTTGATGTGCTATTAAAGTTATTAATGGTTGGAATATTGGAAAGCATCTGGACTTTCTCACTGAGGTAGCGAGAAGGTCATTTGAATCTGCATGTAGTCTTTTGAATCTATCGTGTCTATGCTATCAATCACTACTATGTGTGATAGTTATTTAAAAAATGGCAGAAAACCTGCAGTCTGTACTCAATTTCTGTCCGCTCTTTGGTCATCCGCTCTGTCTGGTTTCCGTCCTAAATTTCACTCACACAGGATGTTCTTTTCGTCTTGTTTTGTCCTTTTTTGGACTGACTTGCAGCAGCTGGTCCAGTTTGCTGTGGTTGGAAAGTGGCTCCTATTTGTTTTTTTTTTAGTTTTGTTTTAAACTGTTTGGATCGGAGCTTTCCTGAGTCCTGCTGCACTCTTTCTTTTTGTAATTCTCCTTTATGGCATTGTCCTTGCTGAAAGATTTCAGGCATCCTTCATATTTGCCACTGCAATTATAACTTCCAGGATGTTCCCTCACTTCCCATTTCTGTGGTTTAAACAAGTAGCAAGTATTGATTTGGTGATTTGAAGCTGGAAAGACATTTAGGCCTCAAGATTAAAACTGTGCTAAATTTGGCTGAAGCATCACACAGCAGTGAGGCAGGTTATATGTAACCTTGTTGTCCTAAAAACTTTTTAATTTTAGGCCAGTTTTAACCTGAAACTCAACAAAACCATGCTCACTGGGGAACATCTTCATTACCAACACCAATCATCTCTGTTAGGTGTTTTACAGTCTGTCATCTCTGAGAGTCTCTCCTCCTATATGTGCTCTTTTTTCCAGGAGAGCACCAGCTTGTCTTTGGGCCACGATGCATCCTGGCAGCTGCCTGCTCTGCTCTTTAGCTGCCAGGTGGGCGTTGGCCGCACCAACCTAGCCATGATCCTGGGCACACTGGTCATGAATCGCCTGAGGGATGATTCACAACCGCCGCCTCAGTAAGAACTCAGCATCAAATGCATCCAGAAAACAGAGAATGAGCAGCTTTGAAACTGGTTTAATTCAGCCTTTTTTGATGCCAGGTCAGATAGGACTTGACCTTGTTTGCCTTGTTTTGCAGAGTTGAGGAGGCAGTAGCTTCAGAGCCTAAACCACTGTTCCAGGTCATCCAGTCTTTGATCAACAAGCTGCCTAATGGACAGCAGGTCATGGAGGAGGTAAAGTAAATAACCTACACCATCACAACATCTGGTTTAAGAAAAAAAAAATTAAATTATTCTTCAGAACTGAGTTGTTGTTTTTTTTATGCCTTCAAACATTTCTGGAAGGGATCTTTAACTTAGATCAAGGTCTTAAAAGGTCCAATTGGTTTTATATTTAATTGTAATGTATCAAAAAACGCTCCAAAGTTGATAATGTCTTGTTTTTATCTGACAGGTTGACCAGGCTATCACCCTGTGTTCAGAGATGCACAACATAAAAGAGGCAATATATGAGAACAAGAGTAAGCTGGAAGGGATTGGAGAAGATTATCAAATTCAGGTTAGTGATGTTAGCTTGTTTTAGCTCTGACTTATCAGCGATGACAGCACCTGAAATTTCTCTTCAAAGGCAGCATCTTGTGGTGTAGATGATGCTTGATTTCCAACAGCTCCTGCAGCTCAATTTATGTTCTGCTAAATAAAGCAAGAGTGAGACAAAAAAATCAAAGGATGATGATGATGAGGATGCATAAAAAGTCCTCATCAATGTGGGCCCTCGAGCTGATGGAGGATGGACTAATGAATAACATTAGAGTTGAATTTTTAAAATAGTTTTTTCCTGTCTGTCAGGAAATCAGTGGGATCTTAAATGCAGGTTTAGCAGAGGTCTTTCACTAGAGAAATAAAGAAACTTACAGAAATATGACCTGCTACTATGAACAGATATTGAAGCTTTTGTTTGTTTCTTAGGGAAGCAGCACCAAAGACTACTTTCTCAACAGAACCATGCAGAGCTTGGAGTGCTACTTCTACTTAATTGTATTTAATGCATACCTTCACGAACAGGTAATGTTTTTTTTCCCGAGTGAAACTTTCTTTATTGATATAAATAAAAAAAGGTTACAAGCCATTAAAATAGTCTTGAGTTGTAACTATGTGTTTCATTTTGCAGTATCCTCTTGCCTTTGTGTCCAACTTCAGCCAGTGGATGTGCTGCCACGTGTGGCTGTACAGGTTACTGGCCTGCATGGACTTATCAGAGCTCTCGGCCCCAGCTGAGCTGGTCACCAGAGGAGCTCGTGTCCTGGTGAGGAAATCAGACTTTTGATTATATCTGTCAGTAATGTGAAACCAAAACCATATCGTTCACTGATATATCTCGCCACACGATTCTTCATCTCTATCTCTTCTATCTCTTCTATCTCATACAATCATGTAATCACCTTTATCTTCAAATGTGCTATATATTATATGTTATGAGTAATGAATAACTGCTTGTGTCTGCACAGGTTGCTGATGAGTGCTTGGCTCCGGACGTGCTCAGCACAGTGAAGGAGATGAAGGCGGTGAACTTCAGACGGGTGCCCAAAATGCCTGTTTATGGAATGGCTCAGCCAACATCAGAGGTGCAGCAGATTCCCTCATACTACATATCAAACTAATACAAAAGCTCTAATTTACTTTGTGACAATACTGAATCACATATATCCTTAACATCATCTTGAAGGATTGAAAAGGAATTATTTATGTGTGTTATGTGTCTCTCTAAGTAGTAATTTTTTGGGCTTATTAGAGATTGTAATTGACTTATAAATCAAGTGCATACAGAAGGAAGTGAAGTATAATTTGTAAAAGACTGACTTTGCACACTCCCATTATCACAGAAAATTAGATTTCCCCATCAAACTGACAATTTTGTAATCATTACCAATATGCATCTTTGCAGTCATGAATATTCATGAAAGTACAAATAGACTCAGAGGGATGACTCATGATGATTTCGCGGAGACTCGCACACCCACCTCAGGATGCTCCAGCCAGACTTCCAGCTCCTTGCCGTCTAATTGTAAACTTGCTGTGTGCAGGCTACCGGAGCAGTTTTGGCCCATCTGACGGATGAGAAGAGGAAGCACAGCCACGTGTTGTGGGTCAACTTGCAGGATGAGCTGATGCTGGAAGGGAACGGTCAGATTTTTACACCAAGGGAGCCCTCGGGCCTGGACCAACACATTCCTATCCCATCGTCTGACCCACAGCTACTGGAGGTGGAGTGAAAATTCACGCTTTTTTTTTAGATGCTTTTCAGGGCAGTTACAATCAGATAAATGATCAAGAGTGCCTGAGACAGTCACTAGTTTTACCATCAAACTGTTGAAGTTGAAGTGCTCTCATGTCCCCTCCTGGCCTGTAGAAACTGGAAACGTCTCTGAAGGAGGAGATCCTGCGAGCTCAGAAGTGGCTTGAGGTGACGCTGGAGCAGGAGAAACAGATGAAGATGTTTAAAAGCTGCATGACAGTCCAGGAGATCTTCAACCAGCACAAAAGCTCCCACCAGGGCCTCGTCTACAAACGCATCCCTCTGCTGGACTGCAGCGCGCCCAGGGAGGAGGTAATGAACACACACACACACTCACAAACATGCAGGCATGAGGTGCAGAAATAGTTTATAGCTGCTGTTTTTATAGCTGCTTGTATGAAGAGAGGTGACAATGAATAAGCCTTGTGCTCCCTCTAGTGGTTAAGATTGTTACTGTCGTACTGAGCTTTTCACCATATAATAATATAATTTAATTATTTAGCACCTTTTCACAACCACTCAAATTGTATTTTATCATTTTCTTCATTATTATTAATTCATTTTGCATATTTCTATTATAATGTTTGTCTAAATGTGAAGTAAAAATGTAAAATTAGAGTTATAAATCAGTTTGAAGCAATTTGATTTAGCCTTAATTCATATTGTAATGTATTTTATGTATTATGCATGATATCTGTTCTGATATGTTGCTTTACCTTGATTAATTTCCTTAAACTTAATTCAGGTCAAATGAAGAGATGTTGTGATAAAGTTTGAATGTGTGTCTTTGTACATGAACTCTGTGTGTGTGTGTGTGTGTGTGTGTGTGTGTGTGTTCTTGTTCTCAGGATTTTGATAAGCTGTTGGAGGCCATGAAGAGTGCCTTGGCTGAAGACTCTCACTCAGCCTTCGTTTTTAACTGCTCTAACGGCAAAGGCAGGACCACGACCGCCATGGTTGTTGCTGTTTTGACTCTCTGGCACTTTAATGTAAGACGCTTTCTTTTCTGCATGTTCATTAAGGCCCTGCAGTATTTTAATACCATTTATCTAAAAATGATCAAATGTGGCT
Source organism: Siniperca chuatsi (assembly GCF_020085105.1). NCBI lineage: Eukaryota > Metazoa > Chordata > Actinopteri > Centrarchiformes > Sinipercidae > Siniperca > Siniperca chuatsi. Next base: position 9,827,809 of record NC_058061.1, read on the forward strand.
ACAATGTTTTTAGCATCCAAAATAACATAAAAAATGGTGTCTTCCACCTGCAGGGTTTTCCAGAGTTTGCTGATGATGAGATTGTGAGTGTTCCTGACGCCAAGTACACAAAAGGAGAATTTGAGGTATGTACACTTTAAAAACCAATGCCTTATCCAAACATCATTTTAGTCTTTTCTTAAGTAAACATACCAAATATTTGCTGCTTCCAGCATCTTAAATTTGAGGATTTGATGCTTTTCTTTGTCATACATGATAGTAAACTGATTGGATTGGACTAATCGGTCAGACATTTGAAGATGTGGCCTTGAGATGTGGGAAATTATACAGGACATTTTTCACAATTTTCTGACATTTTACAGACTAAACGATTAATCCATAATGAACATAATCGTCATTTGCAGCCCTACAAGGGTTACTGATCGGATTTCCTTTTCAGTTCCATCTGTTCTTTCAGTTTCATGGTCAATTACCATCACAGCGTTAAGCAACCATTTTCATATCAGCGCTAATATTGACACATGATCTGTGGTTGCTCATTGAAGTGGATTCTAATCTTCATCATGATTAGTTTTAGTTTTCAGTTTAATCTGCAACACACCCCCTCCCAATCTATGACTCAAAATACACATAACAACTCTGCATCAAGTCACTTTAGTCATGCTGAGAAAGAAAACTGCATGCTGAGAAGAACCTTTAAATTGTAAACACCATAACTTCAAGGTTTGTGCAAGGTTTTCTAAGCTTGTGTTTGCTTGTGCCTATACCTCTGGCAATTATTAGCAGGGCCGCTATTGTAAAGTTCATCTCTTTAAAGAATCACATCACCAGTTCCTCCAGACAAACAATGCATGCCATACAAGTGTATATTAAAGGGGTACTGTACAGCCCTTTTTAGTTTTCTAAACTCTAACTCTGCACCTGTGATTGAAAGCTTTGCCCAAACAAAGCCAGAAGCCAAAGCCTTTCTCCTCTGCTCTGAATAGTGGCTGTGAATTAGAGCTGCTGGGTGGTTTTCTTGATTCAAAGTTGTGACAATGAATCAGCGGTTGGAACCTGCTGGCCGTGTCCTCAGCACTGTAAACACGGACAGACAGAAAGAGGCCGCACTCTGCAGGCACACAATACCGCGTGCCAATCACAGCTGCGCGGCCACCAGAGTTTCTGGGATACACAGAGTGGTCGCCACGGAAACCTTGTCTGCCTCCAATTCAGCCTCTGAAGGATGTGTGATGTTGCCATCCCTGTTGCCTTATCTGCCAAAAAGGTGTTGCTAAGGCTGTGAGGTCAAAAGCATTGCATGATGGAGGGACTGGTGCTGTGTTAAATCCTCGCCTGGTGTGAAATAGTGTCAGGTAATCCTCTAATAATCAGTGCCCAGGTATATGAAGCATCTTGAGAAAATATGTCCTTAGTGGTTTTCTTAAGATTTCCTTAAAGTGGCTATAATAAATATTTTTCAAATGACAATGTGAAAACAATGTGACAGAGGTAGGCTCGTAGTGGTGAACCTGCAGAGAATTGTCGCCTGAATCTGCAGCTCCTCTCGGCTTTACAGAGCTTTATAGTGAGTTTCAGCTCATTGTTTAGCTGTCCGGCCCTTTACTGTTTTGGTTCACTCTCATCGCTCTCATAGCATAATTTTCAGCTGCATGCGGCTGTTTTCAGAGAAAAAGCTCTAAAAACCCACTGTACACTACATGCTCAGCAGCAAACAGCAAACAGACACAATGAAGCATTTAGCAGCTAAAGAGCCAGATATTTCCCTCAGGAGATGAGAGAGACTAAAACAGCTTAAAGAGAGTGAATATTGGACTTCATTCATCAGAAACACAGCTCCAAATGAATGATAACGTTGCTCCATAACTGCTGGATGTGTAAATAAGTAACTGTTTGTTAACAAGGTTGCCATTTTATATTTCAATGTCGTGTTCACAACTTGTTTCTGCTGTCCCCAAGTGGCCAAAAGTTGATCAACTTGAGCTTAAATCATAAATAACCTTAAATAAATTGTTTGTTTTTTTATTCTTATGTATATTTGAAGCTTTAAAAAAATGCCTATATTTTGTTCTCCATTACCTAAATGTCCTTATATGTCCTTATATGCCCAATCAGTCATTTTTAACCATATCAACTTAATGTTCACACAAACATATAACTGCAGTGTTTGAGTTATAGATGGGAAACTTGCTTTTGGTTATTTTCTTAACTAATAATAAGATTTCAAAGTAAAAGCCGACTGTACTTCATTATTTAATTAGTGGTGTAAACAAACTATTTATTTAAAGGACCACAAAACATGAATAACTTTTATAACAGAGTTGTTGTGGAAAGTCAGTCTGTGTATTAAAAGGCATGTTGTAGATTGCAACTAATAGTAGAATACATAGTAGGTAAGAAAAATAGTACCTCAAGAGAAATCTTAAGGAGAAAGTTGTAAATGTTTTATGCAGCCTGACACAGACTGTGTTTTTCCCAAGGACATTAGTCAGGCTGCATGCTGATGCTGCTGGTCTGACACACACAGTGAATAAGAAAATAGGGTTTTGCCTGCAGGCCTGTTTTTTCCCCTGATCCTGCTCTTTGGTTTTCCTGCCTCTTTGCCTCTTGCTTCTTCTTATTGGTATTATCATTAGTATCTGAAGTAAACCAGCTGCAGAGGGGCCACCACCAAGATTTAGTAAACTAGCTTGCAGCCGACTGCCACAGTGCTGTGGGTTTACATGCTGATGGAAACATTCCCCATCTCAGCTAGGTCAACACTGTAAATGAACATGCTGACACACACTTGCACCAATATTTCAATTAGGTCAGGACTAACAGGCAGTACTCTTCTTGTTAACTCAGCTGAGTGTTGCACGAAGAACCATTATCAAGTGACCTCACAAGATGGACATTTTGCCTGGTTGTTTTAATCAGATCCCATAGTATTTGTGTAAATAATTTTTTATTCTAACGGTACAAAAGTCTACATTTTGGCATGGTGTGACGATACCAGATGCTGCTGTTGGTTCAAGGCCAGGCACAATTATTTATATTGCACATTTTATACATAAAGGCAATTCAAAGTGCTTTACGTAATGCATTAAAACATTGAATAAAACATACAGTATAAGACATGAAAACACTAATTCTAGGCAAAACAGCGGTGGGGGCGAGTGGGGGTGGGGATTGGTGGGGCCTACCTCCTTTCCCCTTCAAGGGGAAAAGAAAAACAAAACAAGTCAAAAAAATATAGAAAACAAAGAATGCCACTCCTCAGCGGACAGGCTCCCTCCCAGACAGTCTGGAAGTGGTTCAAGGCAGGACAAGGCACAAGCAATTGGGCCAACACCCTCCTCTAGGCCTGGGCGTGGCTCAAAGCAAAACCTCCCTAAAACTAAAAACTTCAAACTAAACTTAACAAAAAGAAGAAAAAAAAATTAACACTATGTCCCTCTGCTTTTCCCCCGCCACCTAGGCCTTACTCTACACATTAACCTGTCCAGGATCATTAAACAAACATGTGCGCGCGAGACACACACACACACACACACACACACACACACACACACACATTACAAACACATACCCAATTTAATCTAACCTAATCTCTATTCTACTCTACTCCCTCTCATCATATCATCACATTCATCATTGTAGCTGCTTTGTTATTGTCTGTATGTCTGTCCAGTATGTCTCGAGTTACATGTATAGAAAAGATTTAAAAGGACAATCTCACCACAAGGAAGACCATGTGACTTCAAAAGTGCCAGAACAGCTGCTAAATAGACCTTGTGTTAAGACTGCTTTGTCAACTGCTATTTCCAAGGTCAAGAATTAACTTTCAATCTCAAATTTTAAGCCAACACTTCAAAAAGCTTAGAAAAATGATAAATTGAAGATTAAAATACCATGTGCATTTTGAATTTGCTCAAAAAATGGTGATGTGAAAAAAGACTGACTCTTGCAAAGTTTTTACATTCAGAAAACATATTTTTCGAGTTAACGATGACGTCGCTGGACCTGCTTCTACTTTTACTGTAGGTGCAGCATTGGCCTGATTCATTACAATTACATAAAGCCATTTTAGGTGGGAGGCAGATGTACCAGACTTAGTGGTGTTTTTTAATTTTTGCAGCCTTTTGAAACATTCTTGAAACTTTTGGCAGGATACATTATAACGAGTGTCGTGTGTTGTTTCTGGTGTGCAGGTCGTGATGCAGCTGGTGCGTCTGCTCCCTGACGGCCACAGGATGAAGAGGGAGGTGGACATGGCCCTGGACTCTGTCAGCGAGACCATGACCCCTATGCACTACCATCTGAGAGAGATCATCATCTCCACGTTCAGACAGGTACAGCACATCTCCTTGTAGTATTTATTACCCAGTCCCTAAGTTACAGGACATCCACTTTACTTTACTAAATCTTAAACAAGTAAAAGTTCACATTCTGACAGCAGTGAGAACAAGGCAGGGCATAAATGGTTTAAAAACAAAACAAAACAAGAAATGTGTGTGTGCACTCTCGTACTTTTATCTTTGTGAGGACCAGTTTGATTTTAGACCTTGTGAGTGGGACATTTTAGGATATTTGGCCAGTCCTCACTTCGTCAAAGGGCCGTTTGAGGATTGAAACTAGTTTTTAGTGCAAACTTTAGAATTAGGTTTAGGTCACGGGTTGGGATTAAAGTTAGGCAACTCGCAGTCCAAATGAGTATTCTAAACTTGTGTTGAATATATTTTGCAAATTAAGGACAAATAGTTGTGTTTTCAAGCAAAGAACCATCACACATTCCTCTGAACTTCCTGGACGATGTCTGTATTGTTAAGTAAATTCTAACATATGTTCCTCTCAAGAGGGTGAATCAAAACAGAAAATTACTGCTTACTTATGAATCCGTCCTCTTCATGCTGAGACACAATCAGCATGTTATTAAGGATTTAGGTGCAGTTTTGCATGAGTCCCATAGATGGCATCAAGAGCTTGTTTAGATGTCTTTCACAGCTGCAGCTTGGATGCCAGAGACATGAATGAGAGCGATCCACTGCTCTGTAAGCACGAGCTGCAGAGCGTGGAAAACGATTGGGGTGCAACATAACTTATCTCTAAAACTCAATGGAATTCCTTTGGGTCTAAATGGAAAAGAGTGAGAGGAAAAAGGGCAGGAAAAGAAATTATTTACTTGTGGGATTGTCAGGCTTGACCTCTTGGAAGTTTAATCTGTGCCTGCTCAAAGCACAAGGGCACACTTGTGCTGTCTATGGTCCAAGTAGTATTAAATATCATATCAGTATCAGCTGCTTTGTTTGCTACATGCACTGAATGTCTTTTAAGTCCACTGGTGAGCTGAATTTTTTAGACTTCCTTTATTTAATATGCTTTAACCACAAGGAGAAAATGCAGGTAAGAAGAGACACACGTGGTAGAGAAGTAGTTTTAGTCTTTGTATTGTGAAAAAAAAAGAAAGATGAAAAGCAGCTACAACTCCATCTCTGAAATGTGTTCCTGGTGATTCGGACATTCTGTGTAATAAACAAGGCATAAAGAGAACAAAACTAGCTTGTACTGGGGTTTCAGAGACCTATCTGGACAAGGTCTCTCCTGATGCTGTGGCCTCCGCAGGACCACGGCTCTGTTTTAGCCATTTGTAATGCAGACTGTAATCATTGTGCCTCTGTGCACCGTCAGCCGTTCTCAGCGCGCTGGAGGCACCCGGTCCTGTCTCCACCGTATCAATGGGCCTCATTGTCCTATGAACCTTGTCTTTCGCCTATATTCTCTCTCTGTCAGTCACTTTCTGATGCCAGGCTCCAGGAAAAGGCTCGCTATCAGCTCACTCTCAAATCAATTAGGTAATTTTTATGATAATTGCATAAGCAGTAACAAAAGTTTTATACATACAGTATATCTGTATAAATATGTATATTTACACATATTTTGTATTTTAAATATTGTGAGGTAAAAATGCACGGACCTCACCCTGTCCCAGAGTTCAAAAGGATCATTTTGGTAAAAAAAATTGGTTCTTATTGTTCGTAGTTGTGGACATCATTCCCATCAGTATTAATTACACTGGACCCTGTGGAGTTTTTGACCACTACTAGCGCTGTGGAGCAATGTGGGTCCCCATTTTGTTTGTATCATGCATGCCCATGAGGACGCAAGCAACGCAATAATGATTCCTGTTGCCAGTTTCAGTTGTCAATGCTTGATGGCTGTAACACACAGCTGAGGCGTAGTAATGCGTCAGCAAGACAGCAAGCTAGCTAACATGACTGTAAACAATGCACGATTTTAAAACATTAAAAAAATCGGATTTGTTAGTGTTAGCTAGATAGCAAAATTTCATCAGCAGTCCCTGGGCAGGCATGTTTGTTATATCTCAAAGATACACACACGTGTTTTGGTGAGAAATGTTGGATTTGAGCAGAACTTTTGTTTTGTTTATAAGAAAACTCCACAGGGCACCTTTTTTAAACTAATGAGATCTGTGAATACGGCGACATTGCTAAATAGATGTCCGACAGGGCAAGAAACAGGAGCGGTCAGACAATCATACAAGTTTTAAACAAATTCTCAAGTTAGCCAAACTTATTTGGACGAGAAAACAAAGGTGAACAATAACATGATTACCCAAACTGCCTGTTGTAAACATCTGTGAAAGTTTACAGACTGAATTTCTGGTCAATTTTGACTTTTTAACAATATTTACTGCCATACTTGACCTACCAGTTGTGCTTGCCCAGTTGTTTTCCTTATTTTCCTCATCAGACTTCTTTTTAGCAATGTTGCTGTGTTTCCAGATTTCCGCAATTACTTGGTTATTGTACAATGTTAACATAACCAATAGAAACTACAGAAATGGCTTCCAAATTGTAATAACTCAAAATTATCTTTTAATCCTGCTATAGGAGACCTCAGGTTGGCACCGTGTTCCCCTTCCAGCCTTTCCCTTCCTGCCTAAACCAGCAGGCCAGGTGATAAACAGTGCCAGATGTTGCTAGAACCCAACAGGCAGCAGCAGATGAGAGAGAGGGGAGAAAGGGGGGAAGAAGAGGGGAAAAATTTCACCCCCACCCTCTTTCTCTTCTCGTAGCCCTCTCCCCTCCAAAGCACCCCCCTCCCCTTTGACAGTGGTTGGAAAATGTGTCTTTGATAGAGAAAAAATATATTTACACTGGGACCCGAAACCGTCCGCCAGCTCCCAGAGGGGCCTGGGAAGGGGGGAATGGAGGAGGCGGGTAGGTGGGGTCTGTGGGGGGCAGGGGTGGGTTCTTGAAGGGCCTGTAAATCCCTGCAGACGACCAGGCGTGACCTCACATTGCAGATGCATCCTCCACCATCAGGGTCAACGTAGTGAAGAGGTTACTTCCTCTCCCCGCTAACACCTCCTCCTCCTCCTGCACAGGAATCAGCTGCAGGGGCCTTTCTTTCCATCGTCAAGCCAGTTTGAGGAAGTAAATCGCCTCAAGCAATCTGTGCATACTGGCTTCTACTTTGATATTGTTCCCTTTCTTTGTGGAGCTTTGTGGGTTTACAGGTGTGTTATATTTAGTATGACACACAGGCTGAATTTATTGAATATTAGAAAGGATTTGAAGGTGAGCAGCAAATCTGATAATCCAAAATATCAAAACATATTTCTTAGCTGATACACCAACAGCAGCTCTAATTGTTTGTTTTCCCATTATTGCAGCTTTCCCTTTTTATCATTCAACAACATCATCCTAATTTCTTATCAGGATATACCATTTCCACAAATTATATTTATATATTATATTTCTCTGTCTGTCCAGTGTTACCTTTCCTATCACCAGGCCAGGGATTATCCTGTCCAGTCTTGTCACTGCATGTACAGAAAATGTGATCATTGAAGATTGCTGGCTTCCACCCAGTCCATCAAGAGAGTAGTAAAAGCAAAGACAGCGGAGTTACAGACATGGAGATTGTCAGATATGACCGTCACAGAAACCCAAATCCTAATCCTTTTTGTTGGTCGAGAGTTTCAGCAATTTTTCCTGTATCACTTTTCCCCCCAAAATTAAAAAAAAAAAAAAATTCACCCAGGTGGTGAGAAAACTGAATCTCATACAGCAAGAGTGAATGAGTCGCAAACCATGCTGTGTGTGTGTGTCCAAAGAAAGGCCCTCACGGTTTGGACGGGGCAGTGGAAAAATATTTTCAGAAAGGAGAAATGCTGCAGGTTTTCTTGAGGAAAGGTAGTGGATGTCTTTAGGAGAGAAGGGGGGGGGGCAGACGCTCCAATGTTTGTTGAGGTTGAGGGGACCACCCCAGCACTGACAGCCAGATTAATTTTACTAAGAAAGAAGAGCAAGGGATTAGAAAGAAAGAAAATGAGAAAGAGGGAGAAAAAGTGGTGAGGTGGGAAAGTAACAGGCAGTCACGCGGTAAGGTTATTGAACCACACTGTCCACTTTGGAACTGGTATTTAGCAGCTTTGCACTAATCTCAGCTATCTTTAATACTCCTTTGGCTCAAGGGTCTTTGTGTTAACAGTTTTCTTCTCAATTAGCATGACCACTTGACACAAGTGGGCCAATTACAAGTGGAGTTGGTGATGGCCAAAGGAAATATTGGCAGGAAAATGAGCCCACCTGAACCAGACAGGTTCTTCTTCTCCTTGCCTGAAGTGCGGGTTTACTCCTGGCTCCTGAAAAGAGGCTCTTATTTAGATCCAGCACAGGGTGGGAGGGAGGAAAGTGGGAGAGCCAGAGGTTGTTGTTTTTATTCATAATTTCCAGCCTCTCACATGCCAATGCCAATAGCAGTATTTACTGCGGCTGTCTACAAAATGACTTATTTTGACCAAATCCCATCTGAGCAGGTGCAACTAGCTGAGCTGTTTGGTCATGGATAACACCGTCTCTCTGTGCACCATCAGTCCAGAAAGTAAGGAGTTGTGATGCATTTGTATATGTGTGTGTGTGTGGCAGTACACACAGAGGTAAATAAAGCATCTCTGGGGACTTCCCTGAGGGATTTGGTGAGCCGGGGGGTTATATGCAGCTGCTACGAGTCAGTTGCTATTCAGGAGCTCATTTATTTTAAGGGAGTTTCCACAGCTGTAAATGACTTCAAATGATACTCTAATACACCTAGTGAGTGTTTAATGTGCTTGCTGATGTCTGACGTGACATCATATATTTCTCATATTTCTGTAATTGATGACTTATGTGCCTTGTTTAGAAACTCTAAAGAGGAGGTTTAGTTGTACATTTGCCACAGCAACAATAGACAAGGAGAAGAAGAAAAAATCTACATGCAACAAGATCCTTGTGACTTTCTGACAGCACAGAGTCGACTCAGTGAATGTTTAAATACTCTGTTTCTAGGTTTCCTACTCTCTGTCAGCGGGCCAATCACATTCGCTTTAAATTATGGTATTTATATCCATATGTCTTGTGGAAGGCAGAGTGTATGCATGTTTTTGTTCGAGCCATACGCTGCACCAGGTGATTTCACTTATTAGCACACATTCAACCAAAGAAGAGGAACTAATCAGTGAAATCACCTGGTGCAATTGTGTCGTCTGAACAAAACATGCAAATAAACTCAGTTTTCACGGTGAACGATTCCAAACCCCCAAATTATAATCATTTCATCATTGCTCTCCAGCAGCTGACGCTGACGTGAAGTGATTTTGTTTAAAAACACTCTACAATCAGAACTTGTGAACCACGTACATTCGGTTACTGACTTTCCATTTTGGTGATTTAGTCATAACCTGAAACTTCTATATCAACCATAAGTAAAACTAAGTATATTATTAGTATACCATATATAAGTACGCTCAGCATGCAGTTTAATACAACATTTAGTTGTATAGTATACCCTCACTGAAATAAATTGTGTGGACAAAATATTAGGAACACATCTCCGTATAATGCAGTACAATTAAACAACACCACAAAATGACCATCAATTTTAATCAACACTTCTAAACATTATAACCTTCATGGATTTATTGCAGGGCTGTGTTATTAGATTGCATTCGTTTTAGCTAGGTCTACCTACAACACTGGAAACTGAGTTAATTATCAGTGAAATGTGCATGAAATATCCATAGGCATAATATACACAAATATTGAATATTCATATGAAAATTATATAACTTACCTACATGTGATGTGCAGTATATGGATTATATATCATCTGATTCTAAATGTTTTGTTTCATAGAGTTATTTTCTGTTGCCTAGTTTCACATCCAAAATAAAGCAACATGGGCATCCCATTGGGTTTCTTGCTCTCACCACCTGTTGTTTTTAAGTCCAAACTTCATTATTGTTTTTGTCCTGGAGCAGCCAGGTTTCATATGAACCAGCACTGTTTGTGTTTTTTTTCAGTCCAGCTAATGAAAACAAAGCGACTGGCAGCTGCAAAAAGCTACAGGGAGTCATTTGATTATAGGGAGTCATTTAATTCAGTTATTTTAAATATCGCCTGCAGGATTAACAAGCATGAGTTAATTAGCAACCTTGTTAGCGTACTTTATAAACATGTTCAGATCCACCTCTTAATAACAAGACTATGAAACTTTTTAAATCAGAAATAACAGTCTGAGCAACAAAATGCATTGTTGCTCAGTTGAATACACTCAAGCCATTTGCAACTACAGCTTTACTTGGTCTCATATGACTAGTTGCTTATGGTGGCTAATGCTAGCTCATGTTAGCAAACTTAAGATAGATAATGCTGTATAACAGACATTACTGATTCAGTTTGCTGACTTGTTGACTTCTTTTCTTGTGCTACTTTTACACTAGGTTTTTATCATTTACTATTCTCTCTTACAGATGGTTACAGATGTTCAGCAACAGTAACATAGTCTTGCTTTAATGTAAACTAAGTAAAAGTAGAAATACATCAGTGTAAAAATATTACAAGTAAAGGTCCTGCATTCATAATAGTAGTAGCCTACAGAAGTATTATTAAAATGTGCTCAAAGAATCAAAAGTAAAAGTACTCATTAGTGGCAAATTGCCCCTGTCAGTGGCCTTTTCGTGATTGCAATGTTCATTCATTAGACCTAAGTGGCTAATCTGTTTTATTTTGCATTTGTGATGCTGCAGCCACTGCCAAAGGCCTCTGCAGTTATCATAATGTTGTGTGTTTATTTCACACTTTCCCTGCGAGGGATCAAGCTCTCTTGCTCTGCCTCACTCTTAGAAATCGTTATGCTTTCCCCCTAGTCTGTCCCCTTTTACCCTGAATAACTGAACTGCCCTGGCCTGCCCTTTGCCCTGACATCCCTCATGTCCCCCACCCCCCTCTTAACCATGGGCTCCAGGACAGCACTTCAGACCCCGCTGAGCACTGCACAGAAGGGTTGCCATTTCCTGCCTCTACACACTAAACCTGTCATTGCCCCCAGGCCCACAGACCAGGAATAACTACCTCCAAAACCATGCACGAGTGTTTAAGCATGCCCCCAGTAGCTGTGCTCATGGTATCTGACGGATCCTGCCAAGCCCCAAATCATTTCACCAGGAAAAGGTCCACCTTTTTTTTTGTCTAAGCTTTCACACTAGCTAGCTACTAACACTGACCGAATACCTACGGGAATACAATACTGATGGTGAAGTCACTTGAATGTCAACCATGTGAGATATGCAGAAGTCGTGACTGGGTTGAGCTGCTCCAGGAACTGCACTTTCACTATGCCCCAGTGGGGAAGCCATGTTTCATACGTGAGGACAGTTGAGCAACAGATGAACCCTGTGTTAACAACGCCATAACTACTCCCAAAGTGCCAACAACTCTCACCGTCAGCAAGGAACATTCAGACCTGCCTTGTGAAATGGGTTTTTTTCCCCCACAGAGACAGCTCACAATACAACACAATGTGGCTTCTTTCTGCATTCTGTCATTCTTGGAAGTACTCATTATAATGACGCTGATTTGATACATGCTGGCATTTAAAGGCTGGTGAAAATACATCGCATTGTTATTTGTGAATATAAAGTAGGTTCATGCCCTGAACACATTCCACAGATTGACAGGAACAGGTGCTCTGGTGGTGAAATCCATGTGTTGCCGTTTCTATCATTTACCATTTGACTGGCAGATTCAGAGATCACACTGAGGATAGAAAAACAAATAATGAAAGTCTATAGCCACACCAGCAGCCCCGAGAGGATATGATGATTGTTACAAAATCTTTGGATGCTGACAAATCAAGAGACAACTTTGCAATTTTAAGATCCATGTGATTAATGGAGCAAAAAATGTAGAGTTTGGTCTGAGGGTGGTGCCATTATTGAAAAAAATTCCCCCTGGACCAAAGTGTTTGACCACACAAACAATATGGTCTTCACAGCAGCTTTGTGGCTCCCTCACAAGAAAAAAAGTCAACCATCAATACATTTGCTTTCTATTACCCACCGGCATCAATACAAAACATTATTTGTGGCCAAGAGTACAAATTTCATTAGAAGAACTGCAGTGGGTTTTGAAATCTTGAATGTCTGATTAGTTGTAGCTCACAGACATGCCATTTTAATGCCCCAGTGTTGGGTTTGCATGCACAAGATATTTTGATAGCTCAGTAAATGATTGATTCACAGTGGGAGTCACCATGTGCTCTGTTGCCTGGCATGTGCACGTACAGAATGTACCATAATGCGTGTGGTTAATGTGGGCAGATATTCCAGTCTCTGTGTAGGCTAAGTTGATGAGCCCTGTCTCCTCCTGTGGCTTTTGTAATCTCTGCTCTCCAGACACGTGATGTATTTCTGCTTTTCTTTTTGTCTGAGAAACTGGCCTCTTCTAGTCAAAGCCTATTGACCATTGATTATCTCCTCCTTCAGTTCCCCATGTTTTGGGTTATTTCTGAGGCTTATTTTTTGTGATACACAATTTTTTTTATTGTTGACTTGAGGTGTTAAATATTCAGTTTAGATATGAAAGGAAGGTTAAATCTATATTTTGTTAGAGATCATAACCAACAAGACTTTGCTTGTGATGTCATGAGAAAGTATCTGAACTTTTCACATTCATTTTCAAGCCCTTGGCTAGATGGAGAGACTGGCTGATGGCAGATCCGCATATACAGTATGTGGATTGACACAGCTTGCCCCTAAAATCCACCTCAACTTCATGATTTAATCAGTGTAGTGTGGCTGAGCGACTGGAAAAAGACAGAGGATTAGAATCTGTAGAAACCATTAACATAAAGGCATCTCCGTCCCCTCCTCTCGCTGGCTGCTACATGACTTCTCTGCTCCTTTTTTAAAAAAGGAGTTTTGGGCACCATCTTGATCCATAAAGATCAGTTCTGCAGCTTGAAGCCAGATGATATATAACTTAGATTGCTTTGCTACTGGCCAACCTGGCAGGCGGCAGACTAGACGGGTGGATGGTCGGGTTTTCAGAAAAATGACAGTGCTTGTAAAAAAAAACAAAAACAACAACAACAAAAAACATACATAAGCTGGTTAGGTTCATGCAACCTAGAGGAATATTTTGAAATATGCTCATATATTTCTCTCACTTTCACACATTCCAGCATCTGGGGATGAACACACTAGGATGCCAAAGGTTTTAATAACACTAATGATAGTATTTATAATAATAATATATTTCACCTTTCTAATCAAAGTTGGACAGCTTCACACAGACTTTAACAGAAGCAAAATGTAAATATAACATGCTGTTTTATTGACATAGACAGAATAATAAGAGAGTGATGATAGGAGCTTTCACTTGTAAAAAGAAGGTGCAGAATTAGCCAAGAGAGCTAAGATTCAATGATGCAAGTCCATTATACACATTGGGAGATAACAGCTCCATTATTTATAAGCTGAGGATAAACAATGTCTTGCCTCACCACGTTGCTGGGTGGGCCAATTTGAAGTTGTATGAAAGCCAAGAGCCTTTTTACCATCTGTGTGTAGGCGCTAAGGTATCTTTTGATCTGTCGGAAGACTACTGGATGTTATAGAGGCTGGTTAAAGGGGTGAGTGGTAATGAATGTTACTACCCAGATGTAAGTTAGCTCATACGTAGCTTCATATTATTTGGTGGCAAGTACCAGAATGTGTGGAAGAATGAATCATTCTTTTCATGTTCAGAACAGGATTGGGAAATAATAACATTTTCAGGTCAGGCTATTTTTTTTTTAGTGCATTTGAGAGAATTAATTAATTTCAGGGTTCAAATTGATAATTTGTGTGCAATCTATGCACACAAATGATTAATTCAAGGGTACAAACTACTAATTTGTGTAAACAAATGATAAAAATTACATAGCCAGGCAACTATCGAATAAATCCTTTTGAGTATGGTTTGTATTTCAATTTCCTTTGTCTAACTTTTTCTTCATCCAAACATGGTAATGTTAGCATGTTATTATTCAAACTTAGCATTCAAACAAGCTAACATGCTACGGACATATTAACATCATAACATGCTAAATGGCACATACCAAATTTTAGCAGGTTAAAGGTATCCTGTGGAGTTTTTGACCTCTAGTAGCGCTAAGGAGCAGTGTTTTATGAGCAGGTTCCCATTTTGTTTATCTCTTGCACGTGCACACACATGCAAGTGACGCAATACACAGCCCTGCCAATGGTTTCACACTAGTCCACTGATCTACAGGTGGCTGTAATGCACCAAGAAACGCAGCAATGCTCCAACCAAGACAGGGAAGAAGAAGACTGCAAGTTAGTTAACACATGGATGTAAATAATACCAGATTTAATTTAAAAATTGGCTTTGCAAATGTTTTAATGGGGAAGAAACTGCATTCAACATGTTTGTTGAGTTTTGGTGAGTAACAGTGAATGTAAACACAACTTTTGTTTTGTTTACAAGAAAACTCCACAGGGCACCTTTTAAGATCCAATAGCTGTTAAACATGCAACTTAACATGCTAATTATAGCCATCTTCGCATGATAACATGAACATGCATGTTACTATTTGCAACTTTTGAACATTCAGCTCAAATCACAGCTTTGCCATAAGAGCAACTGAGTCTTAAGTAAGGCTTAAACTGATGACAGTTTAGCCAAGTTTGGCAGTGTAGAGCTGAGCATGACAAGCAGTCTGAGATGTTTTAAAATGGGACTTGTACAGATCATTAACCTTTTTGAGTCATGTACCAACATCAGAGGAAAGGTCAGAGTAATGCATCTTAGTCAAGATGAGTCACTTGTGAAATCCATTTTATGTGTACATGCATCTGTGTGTCCGTGTGAGTCATAGATCAACAGAGGGGAACAAACAGTAAAGTTTTATCTTTAAGTATTCTTTATTTCTGTTTGATTTAAATATCTTGTACATTGTCCCATTGTCATTCATATAAACTCCTAAAATATGTGAGCTTTGGCAACAAAATTAAGCCTGGATGGAAAGTAGTAAAATTGCAGTTGGGCCCTGGTTTTTAATGAACCTACCTGAAAATCAGCATGTATACTTGACTTTGAGTTGTCTGTACATTGAGTCAAGGAGTCATGTGTAGGCTGCCTGTCCACTCTAGACAGGTTGGGGTTTGGTTTAGGATTTGGGTGGGAGGTGTTCTTGCAGAATCTGATGAATGGCTACTTGTGCAAACCTGGGTGGGAAGGGCCAATATGGATTGGCCTTTTTACCTCAGCAACCCCATCAGCTGGTAATTGGCACCATATGTCAAGCAGACGGACTCTCTCCATAATGTGCATTTCTCTGTTGAGTCCTCGCCCACATGCGCTCACAGAAAGGTCGACCTTCAACACTTATCTGCCACCATTCAGGAATTAAACTGTGGCACTCCCCCCTGTAGCCCTATATTACTTTTCTTCATAGGTGAGCCATACTTAATTTTACTAATTAATTTGAAGTATCGGTATGGTAAATTTAAATGACTAGAACAAAAAACTTATTGTTTATGAGAGATTATAAAAGAAATTGTTTGTGTTATATAGTTGTGTTAAATCTGTAAGACTTGTCTTTTACTGATGTTCACTGAAGAATACCCAGATCCACTTAAAATGATTTTCATTGATTTTTTTATGCCCAAAAGTTGCCTGCTAAAAATGAACCCCTGTCCATGAATTTACATTAAACAATGTCCTCTTGCTGCCAACACAGCTCAGAAATCTTCCGATATTAGAAAGTGAAGAGGAACAAGTGGAGGAGAAAACTCAAATAAAGTGTCAGTAAAAACAAGAAATGGTTAAACAACAATCATTAACATACAAGTTGAATTTGAAAAATTCAGTTTCTTGAGGTGGCAGTAGTCTGTATTTGTAATCCAGCTTACTGTTTTCACACCAGTTGGTATCTTAATTTTCTTCATTCATGTTCAAATTCACCTGACTGAACAACCAATTAGGGAGCTCTCTTTTAGTGCCTCTACTGCTGATTCAACATGCTCAGCTGGCTGACTGGCTGCCACTAAGAGCAAATTAGTGCCAAGAGATTCACTGTCAGAGATGAACAGAAATTACCAGTGCCCTCAAATGCCCTGGTTAGCGCAAATGTTAGTGATTTGATAAATCAATAGCGCTAGCTAGTGATCGACTGAAATCCCTGTCTGTGTATGTGTGTGGAGGGAGAGGGATGGGGGTTCACATCATCGCTGTGATTTGAGACTGTAAATAAGCCTGTTTGTATGAATGCTGAGCACTCATCATTGTTGCTGGTCTTTGAGTGTGTGCAGTTTTTACTACTAGATGAGATTTTCAGACTGACCTGTTAACCCTTTTACATCAGGACCACATGTTGGACTGCTCAACATGTGGAACCCTTTTTTGCCAAACCTTATGACACGCAGCAGGATTATTGTGAGCTTTTCTCTGAACCTGGTGTCAGATATCGAGTGCATTTATTTTGTTTCTGCACAGTACATTTCTTTTTGGAAAATGCAAATAAAATTAATTCAGTTTGTTATTGTTACATAGAACTAAAGCTTTGATTGCCTTAAGTACTTTTACCTTCAAAAAGGATCAAGTTAACAAGAGCGAAAGAATAAAGCATCACATCAGCCCTTCATACAAGTCTGATTAGTTCCATGTTGACTCACCAACAAATATGCATTGTAAAATGTAGGGATCATTTTCACAAACCACTAAATCCACTTATGAAATTTTAGCCCACTGATTCAAATTCAAAGCTTGAACACTGCTCTCAGAACTATTTGCCACTCTATAAGGCATATTACCCCAAATGTTGCCTGCATGTGGCTGCGTTGCCTTTTGCATCCACTGGAAGCAATTTAGAAGCAAAGCTTCTGCTCCTCAGAAGCCACATTTCCAATGTAGTTTTTAATTTGTTTTGCTGAATTTTTTTGTGTCTTACAGCATGTTGAACACAGGTTTGCAGCTCATTTAGATGTGGTAATAGTGGTAATGCTTTGGGGCTGTAACTGATTTAGTTTACTGACTGTACAACCCTATACTGCCAAGTAAAGTGTCTGTATTTCCTGACTAGTGTATATTAGCAACAGGAAAACCATCTCTATGTATCTCCTGCCCTCTTTTTTCCTTCTCTCTCCCTCTCTTTCTCTCACTACTTACTTACAAACAAGAAAAATAGTTTTGCTGTACATCTGTTAAGACAAAGTCAGCAACAAAATTAAATATAAAATAAAAGTCAATTGTCAATAAACGTAGGCATTGAAAGTAATTATTAGGCATTTTGTGAAATAAACTTATTTGCTTTCTTGCCGAGAGTTTATATGAGAAGATCAATACCACTCGTGTGTGTGTGTGTGCTAAACATGAAGCTAGAGCCAGAAGGCGTTTAGCTTAGCTTAGCATAAGGAGTGACAACAGGGGGAAACAGCTAGCCTGACTCTGCCCAAAGGTACCAGAAATGGCCTACCAGTACCTATAAAGAACACAAATTAACACCTTACATATCGTGAAAAAACAAAATGTAAAAATTAGTGGAGACTCCAGGCAGTCACTGCTCTTGGCCAAGAAATAGTCCAACACATAACCTCCTGTTAAAGCACAACTTGTTATTTTTACACTTTGGTTTTTATATGGATAAATGGAGATGTAACACGTTAATTACTGAGTTTTAGAGGTGCTGGTAAGCTTTTTTTTTTTATTATTACCTTCAGACAGATCCAGGCTAGCTGTTTCCACTAAGCTAACCAGCTTGGCTCCAACTTCATATTAAACAGATAGCTATGAGAGTGGTATTGATCTTCTCATCTAATTCTCGGTAAGAACCCGAATAAATAAGCATATTTCCAAAAATGTTGTACTATTCCTTTTTATATGCATTCACAAGTGAATTTCACCCATCAGACATATGAGCATGGGATGGGAGGAAAGAGCCAAGCGTGAGGCGCGCTGCTCACGTGCCCGATGGACAATGGTAGACCGGTTAGAATGGCCTCTGACAAAATGATCTGAAACTTGACATATACACCTTAAATTTTATTTGTATTAATTCACTTATTTGTGTATGTGTGTATGTTGTCCTTCTAATCTGTAGCGCTTGTATTGAGCAGGAGTAGATAAAGTTTTTCCAGTCACACATTTAACAGAAAGTTGTTACTGCTCTCATTAGTGGTAACATACTGGGCCTCCACTTCTTAACCACTTCTCTCACTTTCACATTGTCCTCACTTAGAGCTCTGCTCAGCCAACCAGCATTCCTGGACTCTCTCAACAATGGTATGTGGTCTGTGTTTGGCCAGCATCCCATCTCACTCAGGTCCTAAGCAGAGCTGAGGACATTCATCATCACACCTCAGTGGCCGGTTGAATTATGGCTTTCACTTTTGATAGCGAACAAGGACTGACCAGTACCTCCCTTTGTTCTGAAAGGCCAGGCGAAATGAGTAGATACTGTAGTTCCCACTTTCTTTCTTCTTATGTTTTGCAAATTCAGTTGAAAGTTTTCTTAATTACCTTTTTAAATGATTCTGAAATTTGTAGAATTAGAAAGAATTTTGATTTTCATCTCAGTATAGCAAGTAATAAATCGTTTTCTAGACTTTTTTTAGCTTGTCAAAACAAATTGTTGACAAGTGGATATGATTATCAGCAACAAACAGGATTGTCCCAGAACTTAAAACATTTAATCCATGCAAATCCAAGGCTTTCAAGGCTGTCTCTTTTACATGGATGGATCTTCCCCAACATTATTTTCTAAAGGAATTTCTGAGTGGCCACTAAACCACCCATATGGCTCAGTCAATGTAGACAGATGGCAGCCACAGAATTAGGATTCTGCAGTTTATAGAGGTGTGAATTATGTAATCTTTTTCTAAACTGATCTGAGCATGTGTGTGTTGCTGTGCGTACAGTATGTATGTTATGAACTCGGTATTTGACTGTGGCTTGTGCACAGATAGCTGCCAGGCTTTGGCACTGCGGATTTTCTAAGAGGCTAAGACATGAAATGCTGAAAGCCCCCTGGGGTAGCAGGGCGCACAGGGTGATCGGGTTCACCAGGGTTTACCTGCTCTGCCACTGTGGTCAATGAGAGATTAGAGAAAGTGAGGTGCGTGTATGCTTTCTTTCTTCCTCTGTGTCCTGGGAGAGTTGATAGACAACAGACAGCACATCCATTGATTGCCTAAGTGTAGTTTCTTCTCTGCTCTGCTGCAGATGCTTAGAAAACTGGGATCCAATGACAGCTGTTTGGGAATGGACAGGAAACCCCACTCATTCCGCCTCTCTCTCTGTTGCGTCATTCAGCTCTGAAATGATCGTATTATGGTGCGCTGTGCACATTTCAAATTACCCTGAGTGCTAGCCCACCTACTTGGTAAACTTTCATTATTCTCTGTGCAGCCTTCACAATGTCTGCTGCAAACTATGAGCAGATAACCTTTTAACTGTTTTATCCTTCAAAAAGACCACAAACAGTCAAAGTGCTCATTACGATGCCAACAACAATCCCCTGCAAGAAAGTTTCTGAAGAACTGCTGATAGTACATTGAGCTCCAATTGACATGTTATCCAATCCAGCACACACCTCACACTACGCCACACAGCTGGATGGCAGACCTTTTCACTTGATGCCTGGAAGTGCTTAAGGCTCTTAGCAATCAGAAAAAGGAGGGGAAAAAGGGAAAACATCTTGACACTGACTCGCCCCACTGATGAAAGCCTTTCTGCATTCACCTCAGTGCTGCTCATAGCTGTAATTGAAGAGTAACCAAATTACCAACCTTACTTTGTGAGAAGTAGAATGTAATAGTGCTGTTACAAAGCTGCTTCATTGTTACAGCTCTGCTTTGATAGGTTACACATATAATTTTATGTGTACTGACATTTCATATGAATTTTTAACGATCTTGTGTCCAAGATTGGCCTCTCCCTCCTGTGGACAGTGAATTAGTCCTGTGAGAGTACTATTGTCTTGTCCCTTGAATAACAATCAAGGGAATTAGAGGAGGATCTCATACTTTAGATAATTGCACTGTTCTAGTGTTTCTGACTATAGGGTTGTGCCCCGAAAATTTGAATTATTTAGTAATTATCCTAAGAATAACCATGTAACTATAGTGTTTAAGGGTATTTGGAAGCACAGAGAGTAAACAACTGTTGTGAATACGATGGTGTACTGTGGGTGACATTGTACATTAGGTGGCAGTTTTGGCAGATGGCTTACAAAACTGCTATCTGCCA
Organism: Siniperca chuatsi; assembly: GCF_020085105.1. NCBI lineage: Eukaryota > Metazoa > Chordata > Actinopteri > Centrarchiformes > Sinipercidae > Siniperca > Siniperca chuatsi. The sequence goes on from NC_058061.1 coordinate 9,848,385, forward strand.
GTGGGTTTTTCTTCAGCTGATAAAGGGGGAGAGGAGATGAAAGACTACAAAATGAAAAGATGGTCTGCCTGTGGAGCAAATTCTGTTATAATTTTTTTTCTAAGAGCATATCAACCATATCACGCACAGCTTGAAGTTGTTTAGGCACAAGTACTTTACTTTACCTTGCTGGTCAGATAACTGATCACCCACATGGTTTACACAAGGTGTTTCTGGTACAGGTATGAATGAGCAGGATAGATGTAATTCATCATAACGTGATTTCAACAAGTTTATATTTTCCTACACTTTCCTACATCACGTATAAACCTGAAATTAGCATGTATTTTTTTTATTTAACACAACCAAATGAACATAATGTAACTGCATCTTTATGCAGCTTTTAGTCTCTTTTAGCTCATGGTTTTGGTTCTCTCGCACATAGACTGTATGGATGAGTCCGTCTGACTCTCCTTAACCCGGATATTAAACTGTAAGCAGCTATTTCAAGCAAATAAGTTTTTAAAGAAAGAGTGTATACTACCTGCAGCAAAGAACAGCAGAGAGTCAAGGTAAATAAGAGCAGGGTTGCCAACTTAGCAACTTTCTAGCTAGATTTGGCAACTTTTAAGACCCCTTGAAGAACTTTTTGGGCAGATGTTAAATCTCCTCTCAAGAGAGGAAAGAGCGTCGCCAATATTTCAAAGTAAATGTGCTCTAAGGAGCAGCATTAGCATGCTTAGTCGACCATCAGCCAGACAGAAACGTGGATGAGCTGAGAATGTGAATACCTAATGACCAATCACAGATCCCCATTCTTTGTCTAGAAACTATTCTCCTTTGTTTTTATTATAATTATTTAACTTGACCATTTAAGTTTTATTTTTTTCTCAAAATACAGTTTACAAGGGTGAGTTTATTCCAATGTCGGGATCCTCTGTATTCATGATACTTAAGTCGATACAACAGCTTTATATAAAGTTTTGGAATTAGAGGTATATTTAATGAGGTAGGTATGAGATAGTAGCTTGAAAAAAACAATAATAGCCAATGATAAAAGAGTCTGTTAAGTTTAGCTTGACTTTATTTTTTTACTTTCATTTTTAAAAATCTCTTGTATGTAAATAGGTAGGTGATGACATAACAGATATGCAAGTTAGCATGTGAAATCATAAGACATCTAGCAACTTTGTGAGCAGACTTTAACAACTTTCCATTGAAAATAGTTGGCAACATTGAATAAGTGGCTAGGTAAAGAAAGTAGAACATCTACTGTAGCAAGAGTTGGTGGAGACCAAACCTGAGCTGAAAGGAGTGTGAAAATTAGACCTACATTTATCATATGGACAGAAACACGTCTCCAATGAATAATAATGTTGCTTTGTGTCTCTGAATGTGTAAAGAAGGAATTGTTTAGCAACACATTAGCTGTAAAAACTGTATAAGCTGAAGGTACATAAGCGCTGTGTGTCTGATTTTTGACCACTAGGGGGCAGAAACACTACAAAGAAAACTCAAAAGAGTTATTGAAGAGGGAAAAAATATTCGCAGAGCTAGCAAGCTAGCTAGCTGTCCGTCAGTACGCTCGTTAGTTTGGTTGCTGACGAGAATATGTTTACACAGTTCATTCAACAGATGTATTTATACCATCGACTGTCTCATAACCTTTAAAACCATACATTTGTAGAGCATTTTATACTGTGACAGATGAGGGTTAATTAAAAGTATATTGTGCAACACAGCTAATAAGCTACACTAGCTTCCTCAATTTTGGACTTAGCGGCTCTCCATTCCCTCAAAGGTTAGCACTGTCAAGATGGCTTAATATTAAAAGAGCAGTGTGTAGGATTTAGTAGCATCAAGTGGTGAAATTGCAGTTTGCAACCATTTGAATACCGCTCGCATCACCCTCCGCTTCCAAGTGTGACGGAGAAACTATGGTGGCCACGAAACTCACGAAAAACGCAAAAGGCCCTATCTAGAGTCAGTGTTTGGTTTGTCTGTTCCTGGCTACTTTAGAAACATGGCGGTGCAACATGGCTACCTCCACGGAAGGGGACCCGCTCCCTCTGTAGATAGAAACGGCTTATTCTAAGGTAATGAAATAAGTCTTATTTTTAGGTGATTAAACAGACATTGAGCATAGCATTAGTGCCTTATTTAAGCTGCTTTAGCCTGCCTACCCTTGCTGCTTCCTCTGCAAGCCGCTTTGCAAGCTACCCCATGTGAATGGCCAGACTAACAGTGTACATGCTTCAACTTACCCTGCTGCTCATCATGTCGATTCCTGTCCATGATGAGGATCCATGGCAGATCGACTGCATCCTGGATTCATAGCACCAGCGATCTAAAGCAGAGGAAGCCATCTGTGAAGAGAGTGCTGTTTCCATCCTCCGGCGCTCTCGTCGGGCAAGTAAACATTCAAATACACTCAGTATTAATGAATGGCCAGTGGAGCCCGGGCTCTTGGAAACCTTATTTCGTACAATATTACAGCTCCAGTCGGAGCTTTTCGCATTGTTCAAGGAAAAAATTCCTATCAATCTTCCACCTGCAGATATTTCCAACTGCAGAGAAAACCAAGCTGCAGAGAAAAGAAAACCGCTCCTGCAACTCCGCTGCAGTCCCAGCTCCAGCCGCTGCTCCGCCGTCCAAAAGAACAAGAGTCCCAGCCGAGGCAGCCAAATCTGTAGACCTGGAGGATAATGCTTTCTGTCAGCCTTGTCCACTATACAGACATTGCTGGCCAACATGAACTCCAGAATTCAAGCTCTGGAGTCCGGTTCGGCACTTTCAACAAGCCAGTTTTTTCGGGGCACAGCCATCTTGTTTTCCTCCTCAACCCATGCATTGATGCGGGTCAGGCGCCTGCAATGCTGAACGACGACGTCACTCTAGCTCCTTTATATCAGGCTTCTCGACCTCTCCAAATCTGTAGAGAACTCCATGACATGGTGAACTTGGAAGCAGGCTGCAGAACCAAGCTCCGGTTCTGGTCTGTTCTGTGCAACAATGGAACAGCATCTCATTTTTATAATGATAATCTAGAATCTTCATCAGCTATCCCATTTTATACAGACGCAGCCCCTTCCGTTGGTATGGGGTTTTCTTTTTTTCAATAATCAAGCGGTTCACTGATGCATGGCCAAAAGAATTGTCATATCTGCCAGCTAATGCTGCTTCTACTGCTCTAATGGAAATGTACCCAATTGTTATAGCTTGTCTGGTGAACACTGGTCAAGGAAACAAATCCTGTTTTTTGTGACAAGCAACTGTCAATATATTACATGGTCATCTGTGCTGGGTAACGTTTGCAGCTTATATTTCAGGCTTAGATAATAAATTGCTGATTCTTTGTCCCGGTTTGGGACAAAGAATCAGCTCCAGAGGGAACGCTGCAATCATTTATGCTCTCTGCTGCTCGCTACATGTGATCTGGCTTAGCTAAGTCTACATTTGGGGGGGGTCTTAGGCTTTCTATGTATGCACATGGAAGGGCAGGCATGTCCCAAAAATCGCACACGCCTCCATCGGGGAGGTCACAAAACAGAGCCATACCGCGAAATCCAACTTAATGCAGATGAAATAAGTTTTCTATGACTAAAGTGGTCCTGACTGAATTATAAATATTATATTCCATTTCTGCCAGTAGCTCCTCCTAAATATTACACACTGGTCCTTTAACAATGAGCATTCATGCTTCAAAGTTGAACCTGACCCAAAAAAATCATACAGATTACTTATTTTTGTTTGTATGTTTTTATTGTGTACTTCATATTAACCATCTTATTGATCCATTTTTACACAGCTCTGTTATATTCCTTGTTTTATAAAAAAATTTTCTCCAAGTGTCTCCCAAGTCCTGCATTTGAAATTCCATTGTGGTGGGTGTGTGGAAAGAGCAAAACTCTGCCCTTTCATCTTCAAGCTGAAATTACTTTGATTCTGTTTTTAAAATAAATTAAGAGTGTTGAGCATCGTGATGTGACAGGCCCTCTTTAGAATAAATTACATGAAACATGCAAAGATGATATGAAATGTTTGGGGGTGTTTGCATTCCCTTGTGTCTACTGCTTTAGGCATTAGAACAATGGAAACCTATTTTACTTTAAAATGTATAACCACTATGGTTTAATCTACTAAATTACTGTGGTTGTTGCTTTTTAATAATTTTTTTGAACATGTGGTTAGAGGAAAGAGAGTGACGATGTGAATTGGTTGCGAAGAACTTCCTCTTTTTCTGTCTTGGTGTTTTTTTGTGTATTGTAATAGCTTAGTCAAAGCTGTTGATGTGTGACTCACAATATGTGTTTGCTACTGTGCCTGCACTTAAGAGGACACAGACCCTCTGTTGGTAGAGCTGGTGGCCTGAGGGAGACTAAGATAAACACTATTATGTTGGCCCTAAGCAGAAATAATGTCCATGCAGGCAGGGAGGGGGCTGAGTGGGATATAGGAGAAACAGTGCAGGAATGAAGATGTTATATAAATTGAAAACACATCTGTTCTCATTGGTTGTCTAGTTCACCACACATTTCCTCGACCGCTGACTGTCACTGTATAATTAACCTCAAAATAATAAGACAAATTAGAGTGATTCATTAGGTTACGCAATGTGACGTTCTATTTATTTCTGAATATTATTATTATTAATATTATTACTGACTTTTAGTAATTTTTGCATCATTACCTTTTGTTTTGTTGTTGTATAGATCAGTTTGTATGTTCATTAGTAGGATCAACAAATGTCGGTGAAATTTGGTGGATGTGCTATTGAACAAGTGATTTGTTTTTGGTTTGGAACCAGGAATTACAATTTTGTGATTTTCCTGTGAATTACTGCACTCATATTGAATTGAACAAATTTGCCTCATGTCCCCCTTGATTGTCTATCAATGTCTTTTTTTTAATGCTGATAAAATTTTCAAAATATTTTCTATTATTCCAGTTAGATTTAGATAGTTAGATGTTGTTATTGTGACAGTTGTGTAGCCTGAAAGGCTGCGCTCTGAGTGCTTTCATCTTCAAATAAGTGAGTGTAAGAATAAGACAGTAAACACAAACACATGTGATAGACATTTAAACACTGTGCCTCCATCCAGGCAGGATAAATTTCAAGAAACACCAACATTATGCAAACACAGCATACATGCAGGAGGCAATTAGAGACACTGAACTAGCTCCAATACAAGAGAGAAAGCCTGTCTAGCTGTTAATACTTTACACAGTACATGTAAAAATGTAACAAGCAACCTTTTGACGACAGTTGTTGCTATAAGTCATGTCAAGTCAAGTTCATTTATATAGCACATTTCATACAACAGGCATAGACTCAATGTGCTTCAAAATAAAAGCAAGCAAGCAAGAAAAAATAGGCTGAATGATGGAGCATATACAACAGCAGTGGACCAAGAATTGACCCCTGAGGGACTCATATCAAATGCTGACTTCATCTGATTCAAAGTTGCCAATAGACACAGAGAATGATCTTCAGTAAGATAAGAAATAAGCCAGTTCAGAACTGTACCTCTAAGGCCTAAACAGTGTTCAGGCCCCTGAAGAAAAATTTAATGGTCAGCAGTTTCGAAGGCCACACTGAGGTCAAGAAGTACCAAAATAGAAACTTTATAGTTGTCTGAGCTAATTTTAAGGTCATTGACAACTCTGACCATTTCTATGCTGCGGTTAACTCTAAAACCAGACTAGTAAACATCAAATAAATTGTTATATGACAGATACATGTGTAATTGTTGGTAAACAACCTTTTCAAGAATTTTTCCCAGGAATGGAAGGATGGATGGATTGGTCTATAGTTCTCAAACAAATGGATCAGGATTCCTCCTTTTCAACAGTGGTGTAACAATAGCATGTTTAAGACATGTGGGGAAGATTCCAGAGAGTAGGGAGGCATTAACAATATCAAGGACATCATCAACCAAACAGCTGAAAACATTCTTGAACAACTTAGTAGGCATTAGGTCAAGAGCACATGTTGCAGAACTTAACTACTGCACCACTTCTTGTAGTTCACTATGTTGTATAGGGGTGAAGTTGGACAGAGTGCTGGCAACATGGCACTGAGTGGAAGAAGAGTCACACCCACCAGCAGAAGAGTATTATTATTATTACAATAATATTATTCCTAAAATTGGAAATTTTGTATTTAAAGAATGCAGCAAATTCATTAAATTTCTCTGAAGAGTGAAGCTCAGCAGATATTGGTCTAAGAGGATGAACCAGTTTATCAATTGTGCTAAACAGAAACTAAGAATTATAAAAATTTTCAGTAATCATTTGAGAAAAGTAATGCTGTCTAGATGTTTTCATTTCTTTTATATATTTACTGAGCAAGTCCTTGTAGATATAATAATCAACCCGTAATTTTGTCTTACCTCACTTGCGCTCACATTCCTCCAAGGTGCTATTGTTTTACCAGAAATTAACTTCGTTTTTTTTATAGGCGTTGTCACATAGAGACGAGGAAGACGAATTAAAATCAGAATGTGACCCGGTCCACCTAAAAGAATTAGTATATCTAGCAATTAAGTCAGATGTGTCTGCACAAATGGAGCATCTTTTGACTAATTTTAAACCAGGTACATGTTTGGTCATCCAAGCAACAGTGAAATAAATACAAAAGTGATCTGAAATTCCAACATCTAGCGTGCACTTTAGGGTTATATCAAGTCAAGAGTGTTACCCTGATTATGAGTAGGCCTGGAAGTGAGCTGTATGAACTCAATGGGGAAGAATATCTTTGTTGTGCCCACTTGATATACCACTCAAGGATTGTTTATCTCTTTTCATAGATCAAAAGTGGAAAGACGGAGAAGGAGTGTCAGCAGCTGCTGCTCAAGAGCCTGCAGTACCTGGAGCGCTACATTTACCTCATCCTCTTCAACACATACCTGCATCTAGAGAAGAAAAACTCCTGGCAGCGTTCCTTCACTCTCTGGATGGAACAGGTACAGGATCTCTGCCCCACTTCTACTGTTTTCTACTCTATTCTATCTCACTTTGATATTTATATACATTTATAACATTTGAAATCCTTTTTGTGACACTGATGCAAATAAAACACAGACAGAAACGACAGGGAATATGATTGGTAACTAAGCCACAAGATAAGATAATACTGTGCCTTCTACTAAACCACTAAATTAATTGGCTTGTGTTACAATTAAAATTCCATCAGATGGAATGTCAGGTTCATGCTGCAGGTAATGAGTCACTCCTTGAATTGCCCTTGGGAAAATATCAGGAAAGCTGTGCAAGCTGAGCACATTGGATCTGTGCTTTATTGAATAAGTCAGGTGTTGCTTTCAGGCACTAGAGAAGGGTGAAAAAAATGCTGGTGGCCTTCAGGACTCATTTGCAGTTTGTCATTTGCTGCTCTACATGTGCTGGTTATTGCAGTTTCATCACAATCCCCAAGATGCTACCTGTCAATAACTTGGCAGAAGAAAACCGGAAACAGGAGATGAGGGACAGTTTTTTATTTTTCTCTACACTCAGGAATTTACAAGCTGGTTCTGGTTCTATTGTGGCCTGGTTCTTCACACACTGAACTTCATAATGGCTCAGCTCTGTGTTTTTGTTGGTACATTAATCGTTTTGTCAGCTGTGCCCCTACAGTAAAGTCGAGAATTTATGTGCATTCCAAACAAATGAGTAGTCTGTAAGTGTTACCAAACACACACACACACACACACACACACACACACACACACACACACTGCAATTAAAATATATGTTGCAATATTTTAAACTCACATGGTTAAAAAAAAAAAAAGCAGTTTGGCAAGTGGACAAAACACATTCATTGTGATCAGTTAAAGCCGCAGCACACAAAGTGGATTTTAAATCTAAACAAATAATAAATCTGCATTATATGGTTTCATTTAATATTTCTATGCATTTGGTTTTAATTAAAAGGTGTTAGCTGTCTTGTTGTTGTCCTAGCTTTAGCACTGAGGTTCAGCAAAACCTCTTAAATCAGATTTTTCTTTTTATAGAAGTAGCATATTTCCACCACAGAGCAAGCATCAGCAGCAACTTTACAATATGTAATATATATATATTATGTTTGTAGTTTCAAAATGTCAAAATTGAGTGCCTAAAACTTATGCTGAAAGCAAACAAACAAGGCTTGGTCATGATTTGGACTTCAGCCTGCAACTTCGCAGCCATTTTCTTTTCTTACTTGCGAGCAGACGGCCTGGAGAAACACGGCCAAAAGCCGGGAATGTTTGAAAATCATTGACTGAAAATCTCTTCCTTCATTGTCCTTATTGAGGTGGAATAAACTCAAAGAAAAAAAACGTGGAATTTCAAAATAGACTGGAACAATAGCTGTAAAAACAATTGTCACAGAAATATGCGAGGTCAATCGGGACATATTCTTCCTGTTATGAATAGCAAATATATGTGGTGCATCAGAGTGACTCTAATGGCCCAGTTATGCCATGAGAAAATACAGGCGTGCACACAAGGAACAAGAACACTCTGTTGTAATGCAGGCCTCAGAAAACATGTGTCATTATAGGATATTTCTGTATTTTATCATCTAAGAATCTTTTTGTTTTTGCTGATATTCCTGTCTGTCTTTCTTTTGTTCTTCCTTCTGACTAAAAAATCCAGCAATCTGGTCTGGTCCCAGTGTGGGGGAAATTTTCCTCATACTGGTTTGATGGCAACTGTCCAAAGTTTGAAAAAGTCAGTAAAAATCAGCGATTTGTGCTTCTGCTTTAAATGTAGACTAAATTGAGGAAAATCTATAATACCCTGCAATGTAGTGTAAATCATGCAGATTTTTATAAAAAATTGTAAAACCTTCAGCTTTCATAGTTTGTTTAAACCCGAATTAACAGATTTTTTGGCCACTTGGGGGCAATGGAAACAAGTTGTGAACATTAACATATCATTACTTTTTAAGGTGATATGGTGAACTTGTTAGCAAACAGTTGCTTATTTTTTACATCCAGCAGTTATGAAGAAACAATCATTCATTTGGCAGCATGTTTGTGTCCACCTGATGAATGTAAGTACAATATTCACTATGTTTTTAGCTCTGTTTTTGGTCTCTATCAGCTCCTGAGGGAAATATCTGGCTCTTTAGCTGCTAAATGCTCCACTGTGTTCACCAGCTATTTGTTAACTGTCTGTCTGCCGTTTGGTGCTGAACAAGTAGTGTACAGTGGGATTTTAGGGCTTTTTCACTGAAAACAGCTGCATGCAGCCGAAAATGATGCTATGAGAGTGAACCAATACAGTAAAGTTGTGGCCAGACAGCTAAACAATGAGCTGAAACTCACTATAAAGCTCTGTAAAGCCGAGGGGAGCTGCAGATTCAGGTGATAATTCTCTGCAGGTTCACCACTACCAGCGACCCCTTTGTCACATTGTTTTCACATTGTCATTTGATATATATTATTAGACAAATATTGATTTTAGCCACTTTTAGATTTAACCAAAACTACCACACACCATTGTTACACCTGAAAAGTAATTCTTCTCAAATTTGAGCCCATAAAATGCAACAAGCTCTGACTGTAAATATTACTATTAACATTTCTTTCGTGTGTAAGGCAGTATTTACAGAGTCCCCCAGAGTAAATATAAACCGTATACAAAAAATCCACTTGACTTGTCTTCAAGAAATTGCTTTTTAATGAGCAAACATCTTTATCTACTTCTCTGAACTGGAACTTAATGACAAACACAAATGGAGGAAGGGGAAAAGTTCAGGAAGTTCAACTGTCGGAAAGTAGATCACAAAAGTCATTCACTTGACAGGAATTTTAGTCAAGATTGCTGAAAGTATTTCGAATGGTAAATTGTGTTTATTGTGCTTGTTCTGCCCTTTACATCACGAGTCAGCCACTCAACACATTTTCATGTACAGCTGTAACTGCTGAAAAAATCCTAACCCCTCACCTCTGAACTTCTTATAAACACAAAGTTCCTCTTTTTGCATAGTTGACAGTCACAGGTCAAAATAGCATTCTAATAACTCTTACTGCTACCATTACAGTGTCCATCCTGTCTTTTCTTACCTGAAATGAAAATGTTTTTTGTATAAGCAAGTAGTGGTATAGTCTATCCACTTAGTTTTGTTCTTTATGCAGTCTCTAAAGGTGCTGTAGGTAAAGACCTCATTTCAATAGCAAATTATACAACATTTACTGTATATGCCTAAATCACCATAATAGACATGTTTTATAAATTCATATATATCGTTCTGTTTAATTGACTGCTTAATATAAATAATAATCATAAAGATCTGTCTGCTAGATATGCATCTCCAAACCTCAGTGGTGAATTTGCTGTGGCAGGAGCAGCATTCTTGACAGAGCAGGCCTTGTGGTGCCTCACAGGTGTCTTATGATGCACTTTGGTGCAGTCGCCTCTCACCTCCCTGGCTGCTGGGCCACTGGGGGGAAACAGGTAACCAGGCTGGGAAATCACAGCCATCCATCAACTACACAGAGACTATCATTCAGATAGCACCACAATATATCAAACAAACATTTTCTTCAAAGGAACAGACTGAGATATTCTGAATATCTGAAATGTTCGTGCTATTTCAGGCCTGATGTGTCGTATGCAGTGTGGTATGTGGACCCAAATGCAGATGACCAGGAAGCGGAAGGAGGTTGAAGTAGACGGATGGCTACAGTGTTTATTGGGGGTGATGTGGTTTACAGGCAGGTACAGGCAGACAGACCGGTAGGCAGACAGGCAACAAACAGATATAGGTCCAGGTACAGGGAAATGGGTTACCAGCTGGCAGATTTGGAAACAAGGAAGTGAGTCCAATGAGGCAAACCAAATCCAATAGGGAGCAGGCAAAGTTCAAAATCCAGAATCCAGACCCAGTCCAAGGGAGACAAAGAATCCAAAACAGAACTTACAGTAAGAATGCCGGGGAACTGGGACAACAACGAAACAACAACGAAACAACAACGAAAAGTGCGCGCGCGCACACACACACACACACACACACACACACACACACACACACAGGACAGGAAGTAAAACCACAAGACACACAAGGGAAGGACAATACTACAAAATAAAACAGGCTATTAAATTAAAAACCCTCAAACTATAACATGATGGCTTTCACTTGAGCATTAGACTACACCTGAATCAAAACACTATGTTTCTTTTCTGAAGCAAAATTAATGTGAGATGCTAATCTACAGTAAATTGTCAAATAAGACATATTCAAATAATAACAGCGGGGCTATGGCCAGCATGAACAAATAAAGGCTGGTTGCTAATAAAATATACACGCTGACGGGGGTGAAATGACCTGTACTACAATAGTTCACATGGTAAATTTAGCATAATGTCCCTTTCCACAGAACAGAGTCCAACAACAGAGTCGTGTTGTACTCACCACTCTGCTGTTCTGAGTTTCTCTTTTTTTAACAGAAATAATGTTTTCATATGAATTCATTCTAGTCGTTTTTCCTACTTATAAAGGAAAGGCTGCAAGACTTTTAATGTGAAAATTCTGGAGGAGTTTCATTCATGGTAGCTTAACATTTTTCAGTGGGAAAAAGGCAAAGACTCTTGCTCTACTGATGGAATTAATGCTGCAGAAATGGACTTTATACTGAATTTATCAAGAAAACAGGTAAACATGGAGGAAGTTTGCATTAACTGGGGAACAGGGGAAATTAGGCCTGGCTCTCTCTGCCACTGAGGTAAATAAAGGCCACTATTTGAGAATTTACGATACACCTACAAAAAGAGGTTTTCTGTGGAGTAAACCACAGCTCAGTGTTACAGACAAACAGGCAGGAGACACGATATGGAGACAGATGGGGATTTATTAGGTTATAGCCAGAAAAGACAGGTGTGCAGGTATGGAGATGGGGAAGTCCGTTGGAGGGAAGACTCGCTGGAGAGGGAGATCGCTAGAGAGGAAGGTCGCTGGAGAGGGAGATAGGCGTTATGCAGAGTCGCATGGGGAGTCCTTGTATCAAACGAGGTCGGAAAACTGGCTGAGGTGAGTGCTAGGCTTTTTGAGTGTGATAGGGAGCAGGTGTGCTTGATTAACAGATGGTGGAGACTGGCGTATCCGTGACACTCAGAGTGTGGTTGTACTTTTTGAGCTAACAAACTGTGCCTAAAGTTAGATGCTTTTTACATTCTGAATTTCAGTGAAAGTGGGTAGATGTCTGAACCTGCAGCACAGACATCATCAATATTTTCTTACTGTACACTTTTTCTTGGTCCCTTTCTCTCTGCTGCTTGCAGTTTTATGCTGCATACATTCCCGGCTTCAATTCAGACCTAGGATGTCATGGTTATGTGATATGAATCTTCAGGCAGAGACATGCTGTGAACATATACTGTATATACTGCATAATGGTCACAGAGAGAGGACATCAGGATGAACATAATGGAAGTGCACACTACTAAACTGTCAACTACATGCAGGGAAGGGTATCCAGTAATACCTATTCTCCTGTGTGTTTTAAATTTTGTTCTTTAGATTTATATTCATTTTCAGCACCAGTTGTTTGAATAGAAAGAAACTTCATGAACTTGTCACAGTACTAGACTGACTGTTCGAGTGACAGGAGATCTCTGAGAAGTGCAAAAGATGTTCCCGAACATAACATTAAAATAAATTAAATTACTTCCTAGAGGCAAAATGTCCCTCAGTTACACTGTAACTACAAAAGGTAGAAATTGATTTGAACCAGTCAGACTCTGTAATGTGAGATGGTTGCTGTGGCAACCACTCTCTTGGCATTAGGGCTAGGATTAGGTGTCATCTTCCAGAGATTTTTATTCTGATTGATTTCTTAGCCCATGAGAGACTTACATAAAGGTCAACAAAGATGTCAGCCGCAGCTGTGACAGAACGCATGCAGACATAAAATATCTTGTTTTGCGTATTTGATGCACATCTTGCTGTTCGCTCTGTCCTCATGGATTATGTGGTGTGTTCCCTCTATTGTTTCCTTCACATCCTTTGCCTTCAGTGGATAATGTTGAGGTGAGAATGCAGGGATGTGAATCTCAAGCAAATCATTCCCACTCTGTTATGTACTGAAATTATTAAGAATTTAAATCAGGCCGGTTCAATGATTGTTCCTCCAAAAATAGTGATTCTCCAAAGCATTCGACATGGCATAGTGTCCCCTTTCCCAAGGTAGATGCAAGTTAATGTTATTCAGATTTTCAAACACTCCTTCCAGGAAAGAATATTTAATTAAAAAGAGTAATCTGTAAAAAAAAAAATAGTCAAACAGGAAAGTCATTCGTGATACATTTTTCCCCCACCACCATCATCAATGTGATGTGTTTACTGACCCGGTTGCAGCAGAATCTGGCAGCGGCTAAACCAATCTGACCCAACCAACCCGAAGGCACAATCATTAGCCTATCACCAGTGACCGTGGTAGGATCATTAATGACAAACTACGACGCCAGAGGCGGTGGTCAGGGGTCATCGCCATCACTGGTCATGCATTTGAAGCCACGGTTACACAACCAATAAAGTCTGTCCTGCATCCTGCACTGTGTGTGTGTGTGTGTGGACTAATTTGATCTCCACAGCGGCTAAAAGCAGGAGCACAGTGTTCCCAGTCATACGAGCAGCAGCCTGTGCCAACTGATATGGAGCATCTGACCCATTTGCTTCTGTTCAGTAGGATTGTTTGAACACAGATTTGTTTTGTGTTTACTTCACAGATCAAAGATGCTATTCGCCACAACAGTATGCATTCAAAGCTATGTATATGCATGTGTGTGTGTGTGTGTAGTTTTTATATATATATATCGCAAACACTTTTTATATATTTGAAAAGTGTTTGAAGGAAATGGCGCTTTCTCCCACATTGTGTGCACATTGGACAAATACTGTCCCTAGCGTCATTAGCCCACGTTGCCTCGTGGCCATGTAGTGAGATCAGAGCAGAAACATCAGAGGAGTTATTGGAATTGAAATCCATGTTTGCTAATCCAAAACGTGGCCCTTTACACAATGGCAGGACTTGTGTACAGTGCATACCATGGATGCCTGCAGGAGAGGTACCCTATCAGTCACTCCAGCTGTTTTGATGTGTGGCACAGAGGCTTCCCTGTCCCCCTGCACCAGCACGGTATGTGCAGCCTTTGAGATAGCCGACTGTGGGAAAGACCAGCGCCTCCTCCCTACCCTCCTCCTCCCTGTTAGCTCCAGCCGCCTAATGAGTATTTGCGTTGGTGATCCCTTCGATGCAGCATGAAAGACATCTCTCTGACAGCTCTGCTTACTGTCACCCAGAAAGCTTGTCACCACAAACCAACGACTTCAAGGCCATTTTTACAAACGGAGTGCAACAAAGGGGGCAAGATGCAGCGATATACCCCCAAAGATCAGATCTGTTTTGATTTGTTTTTCACTTTGTTTTACAGTATGCAGATGTAATGATTTGCTGCTTTTCCACATCTCATGCAGTTGTCTTTAGTTCTTATTAGTTGTTAGTTGTTCCACCACATCAGCACCCTGGGGAGCCATGAGAACTTGCCAGGGGTGTTGCAAGATTTTCATTTCATTTATGCATGTATAAAAGTGAAGCTAAATTTAAATTGATAGTTTTATGACATTTTTGAACAGATCAAAATGAAAGAAATTAGCATTAAACATTACAAACACTCCAATTAAAAATCCTTTTTAAGATGTGTAGGTGGGGATTGCTGACATGATAGCCTAATGGCAAGAACAGACTGCATGATTGTATAACATACACATGTTGTAGTTTGAGGTTTTGTCATTTCCTGTTTTATTTTGTAGTGTGTTCCTCTCCTTGTGTGTCTCGAGTTTTACATCCTGTCTTTGTTTGCTTTCCCTCCAGTTTTGATTGTTGGTCCCTCCTTGATTGTTTGCACCTGTGTCTCATTGTCTCACCTCCCTTAGGGTATTTAATCCAGGTCTGTTCCTTTATTCAGTGTCAGATCTGTGTGAGTGAGTCAGTCAGTCAGTCATTCAGTCAGTCATTCAGTCAGTCAGTCAGTCAGTCAGTCAGTCACCATTTGGTGCACTTTTCATTGTACCTCGTTCCCGTGCCCAGTGTCCCAGCAGACTTACCATGAGTTCTGTGGTTTGGATTATTTGTCTCCCTTGGGTCGTGTCAGGATTTTGAACTTTGCCTGTTCCCTGTTGGATTTGTTTAGCCTCATTGCACTTCCCTGTTTCCACCACTGCCAGGTGGTAACCCATTACCTTTTACTTGGACCTGTATCTACCTATCTGCCAATTACCTGTTTGTTGTCTGTCTGCCTGTACCTGCCTGTAAACCACTTAACCCAATAAACACTGTAGTCATCTGGCTACTTCACCCTCATACCGCTTCTTGGTCATCTGCATTTGGGTCCACATGCCACACCACATACGACAGAATGATCCGACCAATCATGGACCCAGCAGAGTTTTCCGAGGAAGCGGACCAGGTGGTCCATGATCTGATGTGCCTAAAGGACATATGGGGGGAAATACACGAGTCCCGCGGAGAGGCAACACTGGTTCTACCAGCTCGCATGCATGCATGCTCTTCTGTGTACCTGCCAACTGTTTGGCGTCAATACTTGATATGTGTATGAATGTTTGGATTGCGTGATGAGAACAGTACATTGATAATAGAGCCTGACCCTGACTGGATAAATAACTGATGCTCCTTTCTCTCTGGACTCATTAAGAGCAGATTATACTGATGTATGTTTTGCTACTGTGAGTCCGTCTGCAGACCCTTGAAGTAAACCTACCAAAAGACAAGTGGTTGCCTTGAGTGTTTCTCTATTCCGCAGAATTGCCACTAGAATAGCTAACATTAGCATGTTTTCAGGGTCCAACAATAACATTTTTTGCCACTGGCCCGGCTGAGCAAGTGGGTCAAGAATCTACTGGCCCGACCAAAATTAGTCCTCTGAAAATCAATCTTGTCAGAACATACCAAAACATCCATACAAACTCATCAAAACCATTTCTGCAGCATAATCGTCTTCATATTCCATACGGTCAGTACTTTCAAAACAGTCATCATTTTACCAGAAAATCACTAAACCATGAGCAGATGTGCCTCACTAACATGACTTGTCACTGTTTCAGATTTTTCACTCATCGCCTATTTAGACAGCTGGGCTGTGGAGTAGATGAGTCAAGTTAAGTATTCTGGTTAACAGCACAAATCCAGAGTTTCTCCTCGGAGTCCCATCCACTGACTAATGGTTCTGCTGCACCCACTTGTTTGTTCCCAGCAAAGAGCTCATATAGCAGTCAGCCTGGCCGCTGTCCAAACACATCAGACACAAACATAGTTGTACTGAAAGGTCCATCAGTGCATGTATTTGCTATAAAAAGCTGAATTGAGAAAGGACAATAGAAGCTGCATGACCATTTGTTCATAGTGAGACAGCTAGGGCTGAGAAAAGATTTTGAACCAGTGTAGACTCTACAAAGCAAAAGTTTTAGCGTTACATGATATCTATTGTAAGATTTGATTTTGCATGGTCAGCAAGTAGGTAATCTAGACCACACTTTGCGGTGCCTTGTGTTTATTTCTGCACAACGCTGGCCAGCTAAGCTATAATCATTGTTAACGAAAGGGATATCTTGATACTATTATTCCTGTTCATTGTTCCATTATGTCCTCCATGGCCTTCAACCTGACAGTGCATTTTTAAAAACATCGCGAGCAGCACTTCATGCAGGATTACCTCACAGCCAGTCATATTCTTCAGTTTTGTATAGTTAAAAAGCATGCATCCACAAACGATGCCCTTATTTATTCCGATGTTAAAAAACATCTCTCATCTTGCACATTCCTCGCCACTATAAATTTGCAGACTTCTTGACCGCCCGAGGAGAAGAGGGAGAGGTTAAACTGGCAGAACATTTTAGGCCATGTTACTGCAACTTCTAGGGTCTTACAAACTTGCTAACAGCTGGTGGTTCAGCTGTGTCCTGTATCAATTCCAAGCTGGGAGTGTAAGCTGCTAGAGATAACTTTCCTGCATGCTTGTGCTCCCCGAGCTGGAATCCTTTTTTTAAATGGGTTGTGATGTGAAAATCAATACACAGTGATATAAATAAATACATTTGACAGATTCTGTTGACTTTTTTTCTCTCATATGCTCTTTTATCAAATGTAGTGGCTGAACATCACAGTCCAGCAAAGTTTTTTGAAGCTTCTCCTGCAGAGTAAACTTGGCAAGCTGTGGCACTAATGGGGTATTCAATCTTTTAAAGTTTTGCAGGGAAGTCGGTGTCTGCTGGGTTTGTTTGTATTTGTTTTTATTGTTTGGCTTTATGGCCAGATGTTTCTGGTGTCCATGGTGCTTCCCATCAGTCCTATGGTGTTTGACAGCCACAGCAGACCATGAGTCAGCGTGACCTGCTGCTTAACACGAACACCGAACTCTCTCTCTCTCTCTCTCGGGAAATCTCGCTGGGTCCCTCTCTGTCCTCATTCATTCAGTAATGACTCAGACTGAGAAACTGAATAACATATACTGTAACCATGGTGTTGTTCCAAGGCTGTCCCATTACTGTACTTAAGTACAATAGTGAGGTAGTTGGTTTTCAATTTTATGTTCATTTGTACTTCTAGTCCCCTACATTCAGCGGTAAACATTTTTACAACAAAATCAAAAGTGAATCATCCCATAAGAGGAGGCTCTTATAAATTTTCTTCAGTGTCATTGTAAATTGAATGTCTTTGGGTTGTGGACTGTTGGTTGTACAAAACAATTTTACAACATCACCTTTGCACTGTGTACTTCACTTTCACTAAACAATTAATCGATTAACTGAAAAAAATAATTGTTAGTTGCAGCCCTAATAATGCGTACATTTACTTTTGATACATAAGTACACAGTATTTCACTGATAATATTTAAACAGTTTTCTTAAAGGGGTACTCCTGCAAATTAGTATTTTACTTTCATACAGCTTGGGGATTTACAAGAGAAAGAAGAGCCTGATATATCCTAACTTTTAGTCTATAAGTATAGGTCAAGCCCCCAAAACATTGGATCCTACATTTCCCACAATGCAACTCGAAAGTGTCTTTTGTTAGACTCTCCCTGTCAGGTAAATTTCGATGTCTTTCAAACTCCACACCCTCAGTTTGTAATGCAAGCTTTCTGTTATAAATTTTAAGTCTCCAATCCTGAGCTGAGATAACCCTGATGACATCGCTATGACATCATCTGGGTTATTTTATGAGACTTTGGAATGTTCCCTCCTATGCCACAGAAGACATTATTCAAAAGTTTTCACAGGCTGAATAGTACTCTTTGTGACGAGTAAACTAAACTTGATGTATAAATCAATGGAGTACCCCTTTAAGTCCATTTTTTTATTCAGGGGATTTTGCTTGTAGTGGAGTATTTTTACATTGTGGTGTTGATATTTTTACTTAAGTGAAGGATCTGAATACTTCTTCTACCACTTCTTTTTGTTTCCAAACCCACAGTAGATACCTATTGTTCCAATGTAACGGCTAAACATGTAGAAAACTGTGAGATAACATGCTTTAACTCTTAAAAATGTGATGGTCAAAGCGTTTTGTGGTCATGATGAACAAATAAAAAAATGCCTGGCTGGCTGTGTTGCCTGTTCATTCACATTTCGTGTGTTTCTGTGGTAGGTGGCGGCCAGAGCCGGAGTTTATGACATCCTCAACCAGCTGGGCTTCTCTGAGTTTGAAAACCCGAGAGACACGCCGCTGGCCAGGCTGCGCTGCCGCTGGCAACAGCAGAACATTCAGTCACTTCCTTTCCGAGGGGAGTTCATCTGAGAGGGGAACACTGTGAACGCACCAAGACAGTACTGTGCTTTTCAGAATAAAAGACATTTACATTAACATTGTTATGCCTTCTATATTTACCCCTGTATTATGCATATCTTCACTTCATCTATTGTTTATTGCTTCTTTTTTTTTTCAAACTCACTGGCAATGTTAACATTTTGTAGGTGTTTCAATGTTGAGTCATAGCTGAATGTTGCTCCTATATTAGAAGTTGATATTTGTGCCTTTGCCTTTTTTTTAAATCAGTGGTAGAACATAGAATTTCAATGTACTAATATTTTACTTTTTTCAAATCAAGGTTAAAAAACTTTCTTTCTTTATGAGTTCTAGCATTTGAAGAGGAGACAGCTTTTTAAAACAGCTGTTTGAACAAGACAAGATTTAAAAGTTGTTAAGGAGGAGAGAAACAAATTCCACTGTGTTGTTAGCCAACAATTTTGGTTGT
This sequence comes from Siniperca chuatsi, assembly GCF_020085105.1. Classification (NCBI taxonomy): domain Eukaryota; kingdom Metazoa; phylum Chordata; class Actinopteri; order Centrarchiformes; family Sinipercidae; genus Siniperca; species Siniperca chuatsi. Next base: position 9,867,624 of record NC_058061.1, read on the forward strand.
ATGTCACAGCCGTTTGCTGTTGTGTGACCTGATATTTTTCTTGAGCCCTGTCTTTTTCTTCTCAGCGCAGCTGTCATCAGTGGCTGTGGATTTGTTCGACTTGAGGTTTTACATTTTTGAGAAGATTCACTGTGTACATATGAAAGCTGTTATTTAAATGTGTCCTTCAGTTTTTTAAAGCTGATCAGAGTGGATGTTTTTGAGAGGAGTGTTGCGCGAGATGCTGTTGAGTTTGTTTTGCTACAGTATAACGTCAGTAATGTGTCCATCTGTTGTACCCGTTTCTTTTTACTTTTATTTACATGTGTCATGATACAGGTACTAACAGTACAGCATGTCAGGAATTTTTATGTTAGTTTGATTTTACTTTAAAGCTGTAAATGTATCTTTGTATTTGCATTTGTAAACATTGAGGCAATGATGCTTAAAAATTGCAAACATGCTTTTTCCAGAGATTCCTTTGAAGTCCCCAGCGATATAATCTTTTTTATTCTACGCATTATTTTTCCTTATCAAAACCTGGGGCCTACATTACGCACAGTGCAACTCAACCGCTGACAGTTTGGTTGGAGATTTGTGTGTGTTATGCTAGCAGCGGCTAATGTAGCCTTGAGTTGCTAGCCTCAATCAGAAATAAGGAGCGGGCTACAGAGGTCTGGTAATCTCACTTCTTTCGAACTCCACACCCCCAGATTTTTTATTTTTATTTTCAAACTTGTAGTCTTCAGCCCCAACCGAGGATGACTCAAATGACATCACTTGAGGCAATTTATCAGACTTCACACAGCTCCCTCTAGAGCCACAAAAGCCTTTATAAACCTCTTTTCACATATGCAGCAGTACACCCCGAGACCTGTAAACAGACTTTGATGTGTAAAATTGAAGTTCCCCTTTAATTAGCTCAGCTCTCACAGACTTCACGACCCCTGCTAGTAAAGTTACAATTTCTGTGACATCACTAGTTCATCAGTAGGAATTAAATTATACATGTCACAGCCAAGACTGCAAATACTTGGGTTAAAAAGAACACTTGGTATCAATTGATATACCCTTTAACAAGTGCAGCTCATGTTTGTGTCATCAATGGAATGAGACAAAAGCTGCATGTTTTCCTATTCTGGACAATAAGTTGTGATTGAATTATCAGCAAAGCAGGACAACCATTGTTTTTGTTCAACACATGCCAATTATTGCTTAGCGTGCCTACATTAATAACTTTTACTGTACAGTATTTCTTTAAGAGTCCTAACACTTTTCTTGTTTGATGATTTTGTTATTCTTTAATTTGATAATGTGTTTAGTTGTAAAGTAACTTGTAGCTCAGTGTTAAAAACCATAAATCCTGCCTTAAAACCAGAAAGATAAGTCAGAAAAGAAAATCTTCCACATGCCGCTCATTACAATTTTCTTTTCTGTCAGTGTACCAGAACATTTGCACTGTATAGAATTGATTCAGACAAATTGAGCAAAAAGATTGTGATGATTGATAATGAAATTGAAATAGCTTTTTTTACATTTGAGAGAATCCATTACAAATCCATCTTTGTGTAACTTGATAACACAAGAACATACATGTGCAGGTTGTTATAACACCCTAACACCTTAGTTATGCTCTTAATTTAATGGGGGGGGGGGGTTAAACAGGCACTCTTCATAGAGGCAATGCATTATCCTTTATTCACTGTATGTGCCATTTATTTTCTTTTTGGGGGGTTAAAATAAATAATTCAAATAGATTTAACAGCCTATGTCTGTTTTTGGTATCATTTCTGAACCATCTGTGTCAAGGATTTGGATTTAAGAGTGTGGGAGGATTTTCAATAAAACAACGCTGTGTGACAGAGCCAAATAATTGTCTCTTCCCTGCGCGGCTTCCTGTCTTTTTCCTTCTTATCTTAGCATCATCTTTTGCTCTAGATACGCACCGCTAAGAACCCACTCGTATATCCGGACGGCCTCTTTGTCTTGTGTCAATGCCAACCTCGGAGAGCAGAGCAGGTTATGAGCATGGAGCAGCATACATTTACACAAAACAAAGGATTCATTGTTGGGCTGAAATCTTAACATATTCCATATACAGTAATAATGAGCTTAGACAGATCAAAAGACTAATCTGAGTTGCCTTTTGATGTGGACAGGTAAAGTCTTAATTAAAAAAAATATGGTCACTTTCTCAAGAATGGAGGGCTGTGTGGGGATTAAAAGCCACCGGCCGGCACATCAGTGAAGCTTACTTGGCTTTGCTGCCCTGCTTTGAAAGGCTGATATCCCAGATCACTTCCCGTCTTGTAAGTGCATAGCAGGCTTATCTTTGGGAGCACGGAAGTTGTTAGGATTTTATCACACCACAGCCTATCCTGGATTATTGTAAAGGGAAACCAAGAGGTCCAGATTGAAACACTCCTTTTATAGTTTGTTAAACTTGTTTCCTTTCTACATCGTCTCAGTTTATGGGCTACTTTATCCCTCTTTGTTAAGGGGCTGGCAGTGTCTGGGAGATGTATTAGATAAATGCACAGTAACATAAACACACACTTTATAGAGTACAGTGTCTGTAAATTTCTCTTAACTCTACCAACAGAGACAAATTGGTTAAAACAACATTCGGATACGGAGAGGGGCTATTTAGTTGCAGCATGTGGCCAACTTGACTCCGGGTCAAGATAAGCCCAGGACATGAAGACCATGCTTGGATGATATAGCGGCCCCTTGCCTTTGAAATCCTTTCCAGACTCATTGAGATACTCCCCAATGTGAAACTCAAGCTAGCGGTTCTGAAGGATCCCAAGATTACAGCGGACAAAGAGTGGCTTTGAGAGGTGAGCAGCGAGAGGGGATGTAATGAACTTCATGTGAAAAGCTTCCCTCTCCAGATGAGAGAGCTGTTCAGGAGAGGAGGCATGGTGCTGGCAAGAGGGGTGCATGGGTGCACCACTGTCCTCTTTGATTGTTCTTGTGTGGATAAAGGCAGCATTACAAACACCTCAGAGTGTGCTCTCAGCCCTCTCTGATTTGATCAATAATAACAAGACCATGAAAATCTTTGAAGGGATGTTCTTAAGTTTACATTGACAAATAAAGGTCTAGGCCTTCATTTACTGTGGGCAATAATACACAATCCCTGATAGGCAAGGTATTACACACCCCACTGAGCAAGGTAATGAAAAGTCTCAGCTGGCAGGATAAAAAATACTGATTAAATTGATAGAGAGCTCTTAAATGCTCTTTTTTCCCCCCAACATTTGTTCTTATGGTTTTGTTACTTAGAGGCCTTGGTTCCAAGTATAAGTGGTTTGTTATCTTGTTGTGTGAGCTGGACTGGACTTAACAAAATAACCTGAAGTGGAGCCACTGATGACAGTATCTTATAAGTAGAAAATACCTCCAAGAAGGCTGCACATCAGTATAAATGTGTTATTTTAATAATAGGACATTATGATTAGATACCTTAAATCTGCATATATATTGTGACAGACAATCATGCTGATGGAGACCATGATTTTTAAGAGAATACCTAAATCCTGTCTGGGAATTTTAGGCTTTGTGTAAGGATGGATTATGCAAAAGTGAGTGAGACCAGAGCTGTAGACTTGGGACTTGACTGCTCTGAGACTGTACTTATTTGAGAAGTGACTCCTAAAAGACTTGACTTGACTTGAGACTTGAAAGCAAAAATAACTAAACTGTACCTGGTTAAATCGTAAAAAAGACAGCATCAGGCAAGGGTTACACACCTTGAATATTTAACTGTTAGGCTTGTGTTTTGAAAGGACTTGGGGCCAGTTTCACAAAGGTAAGACTTTGACTATGACTTAGATCAAACTAATAGTCAGACTTCAGATAGACGTCTATTTGATCCCCAAAGGGAAACTCTTTTGTTACAGCTGCTCCGTATCACATCATTGCACATAGAAATAGAAGTACTAAGCAAATCAAAATAGAATACACTATAATACAGGTAAGCTAAATTAAGTACAAAGTGGATGTAAGTATAAAAGCTAAAATAAGTGTAAGTACCAAGTGGATTTAGAGGTTGATAAGTATGCACGGTATAATACAATGTAATAATATAAGTAACAAGTAATAGTGCAATAATGAGTACTGTCAAGTTAAGTGTAGCTTATTAAAATGATTATGAGACGGTGGATATTGCACACCAGTAATAGAAGTATGAATAAATTGCGATTCTGGAGAAATTCAAAACCATGACAAATACCATAATATAGAGTGAACAGCAACACAGCAAGTAATGTAACTAACGTTAGCTAGGTTGTGGGTTAGCAAAGTGATGTTACAGTAGCTGCTGTGAGGCTAACAGCCAGAGAGGACGAGACAGTTTCCCAGAGCCAGCAAACCAGCTCCAGACAGCGATACTCACAACTCTCCTGCTACTATAGCTAACATCACAATAACAGCATATCTTGGCAAACTAGAAAGTAAGCTGAATGTCCGTGGGCAAGTCATTTAACGTTACCTGACACACAAATCATGGCTGGAATAGTGATGTTTGGCCTGGTCCGAGCCACTTTGTTTATTTACCATTTACAGAGCCAGGGCTGTGTACAAACACTGGAGTTTTTTTCAGCGCACACACTGAACAGACAGCTTGCGGACCGTGAGGAGATATTCGCTGAATTTGACAAAAAGACGTTTATTGGATTAGAATCGCATACCCCACAATTAAGTGGGACTAATTTGCCGTGAATTCTGGGTAAATTAAGAATTTTTTCAAACAAAAAAACATGGCTAACACTCCAGCAGAAAATGTTTGCCACAACACACTACAACACAAAATCCTTCCAGTAACATAAAATCTCAGTTCAGACATGTAGCAGATCTGACATGCTGTAGCTTCCTAATGTAGCAGGGCTCAGTGCTTATGCTAACTCGTCATTCAAGCTCAGGATAGTTTACTTGGACAAACGGAAACGACTGACAATGTCCTCACTGCTAGATATTTCCAAGGGGTTACTCCGGTCTCTAAAACCTCTTTCCTTTCTCATGCTCGCTCCATAACATTGTTATCAAACCACAAATTATGAGCCATGATTTGGTGCAACTGGTCAGCAGCTGTCAGCTGTCTGATTGTTACCATGGAAACATGGCTCTTAGTTTTGAGTTAGCCTGGGGGTCAGGTGGCTAACTTTTTAGGTTTAGACCAGTCTAAAATATCTTCGCGAAACCATCCCTTGGTTTCAGCCATGTGAACAACACCGTTAATGACAATAAAATGTTAAAATGTAGTGTTTTAATGGTCAGCACTCAGACCTCAAAGGTCTTTCTGAGATTTGAAATTTGCTCATAAAGACTTGTGACTTAACTTGAACTTGTCCTCAAGAACTTGGGACTTGAGAATTGACTTGGACTAGCTATTTTGCAGGGATGTCTTCAAATTAATCAAAATTTATTTGGAATTGTTTTCAAGAGTTATGGAATTATGAATTATGATTATGTCAGAGGTAAGAGGTCACACATACAAGAATTTGGCAGCAATTACAGGAAAACAGTAAAGTCTAGTAATTTTTGAATGTAGCCCCAAATCACAAATTTGTTTCACCGTGCTACATTGGTGAAAATTGGCTAAAATGTGTTGGCGGACTGAGAAAAAACTGTTCTGCCAAATGGCAGAAAATCTTTTTAGACAGAAATGACTGTAGCTTGTACTGACACATCTGTCTTGAACCAAGTAATCCAGGGAAAAGATTCTCTACAACTCATGCATCAAGATGAGGCAAAAAATTTTTATTTTTAAATAAATGACCACATGGTGGATACATTGCTGTGGATCCACACCAAAATCTAATTTATTATTCCTTGATCTAAGCATGGCTGCATTCCAGTTAGGAGGCCCCTGGCAAAAATGTTGTGTTGCACCACACCTACTGCTTTTTGTGCACTGTGCATATACCGTGTCATTCCCAATAAGTACAGTGATGGCAGCTTCATTATACACCCAGAGACCAACCAATACTCTTATGCTGGAATAAGCCCCAGGGTTTCTGTGCTATTTGTGGTAGTTGAGTGGTAATTTAAATAAACACAACTTTATTTAGAAATATGTACCATGTGAGCACAATATAAACTAAAATAACAAAGATTTAAAAACTAGTTGACAAAACAATCTCAGCACAAGATGCCCAGGTGGACAAACTCCATCTGCTGAAGAAGATATGATCAAAAGCTCCATAACAGCTACTAAATGGACCTTGTGGTGAGATTGTTGTGTCAAGTGCTGTTTCCAAGTTTAAAACAAGATTTTGACAAACAGCCCAGCTGCAAGACAGAGCCACAAGGTAACAATGTAGGACTTGCCTTAATTTTTAATTGTATTTAAGTGTTGCAGATACTCTAACAAATTTTCAATTATCAAATTACAAAACCCATTGTATTCTGCCTTTGTTAGTGTGATGGCTTCTATTATCCTCCAAAAAACAAAAACAAACTGGAAGCAAGTCTTTCAGTTTTGGATGTTTACTGAAAAAAGCACTGTGAAACTGTAATCCAAAAATAAAGAGTACATTACAAATTGTCTTACTCCTTTTACAAATACAACCATATTCCAGAAATATGTATATACAAAAAATGTCTGTACACACCTAAATAATATGTCAACAACAGCTGAGCTACTTGAGCTAGTGATTAGTGTTAGCTAGCGATTAGCTTGATATTAATGTAATATTGAAAATCCCATTGACACACACTAATGTGATTGGCGTCGTAATGTTTTTATGTTTTTGATGAGTTGCAGAAAAACTTAAAAGCTTTAAGGTGAGTCTATAAGGCAAGTAAATCAACTAATATTACTTTGTACTCCAAGACATAACTATGTTCTTTAGGGACACAAAAAGAAGTTAACAAAGGAGAACAACAGCTAGCTTTTGGATTTCTGTAGTTCTGCTCTGTATGTGCAGAGCAAAACTACAGTAAGTCAAAAAGGACAAAAGGTACACACAGTCTCCTCCTCAAAGGCAGGGGCAGTAAATATTGATATGAACTAAGCTTGGTCTTTTGGGGGCCCTTTTGCCTGGTTGGTAAGAGAGTTAAAGGAATAGTCTGACATGTTGGAAAATATGCTTCTTTGCTTTCTTGCCAAGAGTTAGATGAAAAGATCGATACCACTCTCAAGTCTATCCATTAAATATGAAGCTACAGCCAGGAGACGTTTAACTTAGCTTAGCACAAAGAGTGGAAGAATATCTCTCCACTGTCAGAGATAGAAAGCACAGACAGATCCTAACCAAGTACAGGCTCAGTGACCACAAATTGGCAGTCGAAAAAGGAAGACACAAAAAATCCTGGCAACCAAAAGAAAAGAGAATATAGGCTATGGTTCGACGGGTGAAGTTGAGACAGAGATACACTTCCTCCTACAATGTAAAACATTCAATGAAATAAGGAACATTTACTTTAAGAAGTTCAACTCTGTATTTTCAGATTTCATAGAGCTAAATGACATCTCAAAATTGAAAATACTCCTAGTAGGGTGCCCTAGGTAGCTCAAGTGGTAGAGCGCATACCATGAAGGCTGAGTCCTTACCGCAGCAGCCCGGATCGATTCCAACCTCCCGGCCCTTTGCTGCATGTCCCCTCTCTCCTTCCCCCCTTTCCTGTCTCGATCTATAGCTGTCACTGTCCACCAAAGGCAAAATAGGCCAAAAAATAATCTTTAAAAAAATATAATTTCTAGGAGGAGACATCAACATGCCACAACCTGAGGGACAATGAGTAACCTAGACGCACACACACACACACACACACACAAATACATGCATAGGATATACTGTATATATACAGTATAATTAATATATATCAATCTTAATGTTGTATTAATGTTTATATTACTGTTATTGTGAGCTGTCAAAACATTTGGACAATTACATTTTGATGCTGTGGCAACATTGTTTTTGAAACGTTCATGCCAATAAAGTCTTTTGAATTAAATTGAATTGGAAGTAGGAGGAAACAGCAAGCCCGACGGTAAAAAAAATTAAAAATTCACAAATTGTGATTTTACATGGATTATGTGTGGGACTATTTCTTGGCTGGGCGCAGTGATTTCCTGGAGTCTCTGCTGGTTGCCTGGCAAACTCGGGACAAGACAAAACTCCATCAGATACGACAAGACTGTCCTCCCAAGAAGAACGACAGCATCAGGCATTTCAGCAAGTGCCCCTAAACAACATATGTTTACATTCAAGTGACAAAGCCCTGTAGCAGCTGTAGTAATTATGACGAGAACTAAGGAGGAAGTCATGTGATGTCATGTTATTATAGTTACAACGTAAGGTTGGGGTGGATGGATGGAACACCCAAACATCGGACTTTAACACAGAAGACAGCTGTTTGTTTCCTTTATCAAACCAAATGTCAACATCTTTTTTCAAATCATGACCACGATCATTCCCTAAACTTAACCCAGTGTTTATTATTGTAACCATGGCGACGAAGGTCAACTAACCTTAACAAAGTACTTATTTCAGTAGGCTAAAACATAAACCTCGTTGGTGGAAGCAATGATCGTAAAACCAATAGTGACACAGATATAGGAGTATTGTTGCAGCTGCTCGTACAGAAAAGACTCCCACACTCATTACAGACTAATCACAATTTCTTAAGGAAGATCAAGTAAAACTCATTGAGTCTGACCGGGGTCATAACTCAGTGCTCATTCTGAACCTTTCAGTCCCAAATCCCTCCATCCACATGGGTTCAGAGGACCATAATAACAACTTCTTCAAGTTACTGGTTTGTAACTTGGCAAATACAGACGCTCCTCTTCCCTCAAGCTGCCGGGCAGAGCAGCAGCTGCTTTGCATCTCCCTGCATCTCGGAGATGAAAAGTCACATATTTTCTCAGCACGCTGGCATGGCTAGACCACATTACAGCACACACTGAGGCATCCACAGCTCCACACACTGCGCTGTAACTTCTCCCCGTTGCTGGAAACGCAGTGGAAGAAGCTTGATTCTTTGCAGCTCCATCTACTGTTCAGCAGATTACAATGTGTCAGATTTTAAGTACATTTAAAAGTCATCTACGCAGAAATGTAGAGTTTGACCTTAAACATGTCTCTGTGAAGTACGAGAGGGAAATGAACGAAGACTTTTGTATTTTCAAGTGTTTATAGTTCAATAAATCAAAATTCTGAAGAGGACTGGCTTTCTCACATTAATATCTGCAGACGTATCATAAAATACTCAAGAGTTTGGTTCAATTTGAGACGAGTATATTGAAGTTTTGCTCTTACATTCCCGTTGCAAAGGACAGAGTGTTCTAATGCAAGCACTGTAGTAGAAAATTGTTCTGGTGTGTGGACTTAACCACAGACTGTGAGTGGAGCTATTCATTTCAGAGGGGAAAAAACAAGGCTTCTAATTGAATACTATGCTGTATTGTGGAATGTCATCCTGGCTTCTAGACACAAATGAAAAAAAACACTCCAAACAGTATGGATGGAAAAAGAGCATAAAACTTCTTACAAGGCAGTTAATGGTTTCCATCTCTTAATGCTGTGGTTAGTTTCCATCGCTTATTAATGCACAACTCTGGATCACCATCCAGTCCTCTCATTGCCGCCCGGGGGATGACTGTGTAAAACCCACACCTGCTCTACATTGACCATCCTGGGAGCATGGAGGTAATTAGCCACAGAGTGCTGCATGGGGGAGGTCGCCCAGACCAACAGAGCCCAGACACAGTCAAGGAACTGTGGAGGGAAAATAATGTCTAGACACCTTTTTCCTCAAAAGTACCTGAAAGTCAAAACTCATTTCAAACCCAACCCCCTTCTCTTCCTCTGAGAAGGATTCCAGAGTTGTTGGTTCAGTCTCTGCATGGTCATGTCTGACTAAGTCTGGACTCCAGCAGGGTGAGCCTGGGCCAAAGAAACCCTGGTTGCTTGAGCAGTCATCCAAAGTTTTAACAGGCTGTCATTCCACTGATGAAACCTACTGTACAGTTTTCACACCTTCTGAGCTGCTATTGGTGGTGTTGGATTTGTTCCCTTTCTGCAGAAGGAACACATGCTCACAGTGACATCTGCAGGATTAGCCCAGATTATGAAAACTTGAGATACAAACTGCATGAGGTCAATAAATCCAATAATGCAAGGTGTGCTTTGTTGATACTAGAATTCAATAGACATGGAAAGCAGATATTAAATCTGATTTTATGATGATAGACTTGCTTTTTAATGGTACACCAGCACTTTACCTTACCTTGAAATGCACTTTATGTGGTTATATGTAGACAGACTTGAAAAAATATAAAACTATCTTAAAACAATATGTACATTGACACAGTTTTTGGTCACTGTAAGTGTTCCTCCTGTCCATACTGGGCCTGAAGAGATAGAAAGCACAATTTCAATGTAAGAGATATTCAAAGTTACAGTCTTTTTAGTGTGAAAATCCACAGACAAAGTTTCTGAAGATATCCACAAACTTCTCCTTCAATCATTTACTTTCATCCAGGATGTTAGAAGTGTCTCTGGCTTTGGTTTGAGCTTCTGTTTCTATATTCTAAACATATTTCTATGTTCTTAATATTCATATATTTTTGTATTTTATATTTCTTTGCTGTTTTTGACCAGGGATTGTTGTTATCTGTTGTCATTGGTGCATTTCTGTGATCTACAATGTGTCTAATGCCTGCCTGTAAACCAAAATTCAAAATTCCAGATAATAATCAAGTTGAAGTTGATTTCTCTTCAAACAAGTCAAAGTTCCACATCTCTTCAGGCATATACATTGGATTTTTTTTTTTACCTCTGTCATCCCCGATTCATTGCCATGTTATCACTGACATGTGTTTGTGGACTAATGCAAACATATATGAGTTATTACCTTGCATCTGGAAGAGTTTTAAGAAAGCAAAATAGATTTTAAGACTGAATATTAGCTGTGGAGGTGGACATTTTTGCAGGGTATGATGATATAACGTCTCCAGTTTCTTTTTTGAGTTGAAAAAAAAATCACTTGGCTAAATATGTGGTTGTCTAGTGGCGAGAAGGCGCTCCCACTGTTGGCTGGTAGTGGCTTCAAGTTGAGCATTTGAGAGTCCCGCAGCCGAACCAATGGTGCACGACTGGACGGCAGATGTTTCACCACCGGGACACTCTGTCTCTGCACACTTTATCTGAACTCTTCCGACTTTTTTTCTCAGCGTAGGCGTGCGTTAACTTGCAATCCTGCCTTTTTAAAAAGTTATCTGGGGAAGGAAAGGACGAAGAAGGAGAAAAAAAAATTGGGCTACCTCTTCAAACCGTCCCGGTTTCTACCGGGGAGTTGTCGTCATCAGCACCCCAGATATCCCCCCCTTAGCTCCCTAAATGGATGGGGCAGTCTTGGTCTATGCAGTTCAGCACAGGCCAAAAGATTGGAAACAACTTGTGAATATCCGTCAGTTTGGCGTCTAGGGGGAAACGCTCAGAAATGCCCGGCTGCTTCGCTGGAGCTCAAATCTGAGGACTTTTCTCCTGCATTTGTACTTTTTTTTTCAGGAGGAAGGACTGTTCAAAGTTTACAACAGAAAGAAAAAGTCAGCGCTGAAGTGGCAGCTCTCAAACTATAGCCCTCGCTATGGATTGTATGTATTTATTCATGTGCTTTTCACTCAGTCAAGTATTTTTGGATCATATTTTCGCTGCAGAGACACATGGTGAGTTATCCATTCACTGTCTTTTTTGGCTGTGCTTTTGTACCTACTGTGTAGAGAAATGCACTCTAAAATCTAAATGTGGGGGAATAATGATAAAAAAATTAAGTCAGTACAGTGTGCTAAACTGCTGGATTTCCCTATATGTCTACATGATTTTCACTTATACAACCTCTGTTTTATAAAGACAACATTCATTCTGAGCTACTTTTATATGCTTTATATAATAAAATGTATGAAATAAAGCTTAGTTTTGTCCTCTATGGCACAGCATGTCTTTTTAATCATGCAGCTTACTTTGCTGTATAGTCTTTTCCATAGGAACTTGCCATAGGTCTGTGAATGTGATTCTCACTTGACACTATCTGTCCCATCAGAAAAACTCTCTGGAAAGTTAAGTGAATATGGTCTTATCGTGCCATTCAGCACAGACTCCCATGGCCGGTACATTTCTCACGTGGTCTCTGCTGGAAGTGGAAGTACAGGTGGTGCTGTTGCTGCTAATGCCTCCCCAACCTTTGGCAGCAGAAGAAGGGTGGCCCGCAGTGCCCCTGAGATGCCCTCGGTCACCTCCACCTCGGCTCAGCACTTATTTTTCAATGTCACTGTGTTTGGGAAAGAACTGCACCTCCGTCTGAGGGCCAACAGGAGGCTTGTGGCCCCGGGGGCTTTTGTGGAATGGCAGGAGGACTTTGTGGAAAAGGCCAAGGAACATATCCACAGGGACTGCGTTTTCACTGGAGATGTGAGTGACATGCCAGAGGCCTCTGTGGCTATCAGCAACTGTGACGGACTGGTAAGTCACCAATGCACACTTGAAATTGAGTGTTATGGGTTGGCATTTATCAGAAAACAATGGCCACTTAACAAATTTTCTGACCTAAGCTTGCACGTGCATCACATCCTTAGCCTACATAAACAAACATTAAAGCAATATTCCAAATCTACTGTATCTTTAAGTATCAAACATTCACCCTCCTTTGCTGAGAGGCTGCAGTCATGGCGGTTACCATGGATTCTTAATGTGATGAGTTTTCACTGTATTACAAAAGTATCTAAGCTTCCATAAAAACTTCACAAACAACCCCTGCAGCATAATTTCTATGCTGTCCATCTGTATGCTCAGTATCTTCCAAACAACTGATATTTTTGCCAAAATATTCCTCTATACACTAGCAGGCGCTTTGCGGCGTTTGTCCGGATATTGCTCTTCCATTGGTCAGGAGTTTGTCAGGCAGTCAAAGATTTGGCCAGAATCAAGCGGGTGTGGCCGTTGAAAGAGCAGGGGACAAGCTTTCAAACAATACGCAAGCTTGAAAGATTGAGCATGAGAATAATAGAGACAGGAGCAGTAGGGTTAGGATAAATAGGAATCCTTTCATATTTTTTTCTCTAACAAACAATCTCTTGGGCTGAGCACAGACATCAGTTTACGCATAGCATGTAGCTAGACAATAGCCAAGTTTCATTTTGGTACTTAAACCTTCATTAATTGATTTCTTACCCACTTGGGGGCAGTGCAACAAGCTGTCTGAAGTACTGTAGATTGCCGCCACCAACATTTGTCATTTCAACCAATGAAAGCGACAATCAGCCGTGGTTGAAAATCAGAAACCTGCTACCTGAATGTTTTGTACATTGCTATTTGCTAATAAAAAAGAGAATTTCGTTGGAGCTTAGCAATTAAAATATTTTGCCAACCTGGAATCCAATCCAAAATGGAAACCCTAAGAAGCACTTCATTCAGCCAAAATTGTGTTTAGAACATTTGAGCATGTGGATGGACAGTAGAGACGTGGATTATGCTGCAGGAGTGTTTTGAGAAGTTTCTAAAAACATTTTGATACAGTAAAAACTGGTCACCACTGGAAACCAACTTGAAAACTACAAACTTTTTACAGCCAACTTTCAAGCCTAGAGGAGTTGAGTGTTCTAAAGAGACACATTTTGGAAATATTACTTTAAACAGCAGTTTTAAGCATCCTTAATTACTGCTTGGTTTCACTGATGGTATTTGAGGTCTATCAAGGTAAAATCAATTCAAAATGAAAGGCCACAATCCCAGAAGACTCGTTTTTCTTCCAGAGCATTGTGTGTCTCCTCCATCACCAATCTATTCATCATTCTGCTCTAACGCAGTCTTTCAATGTCAGAGCGATGGGAGGTGAGCAAAGCCACTAATGGATGTTTGCAGTCGAGCAAATTAGAGTGAATTTTCAAACGCACATTGACATTTGAATTGGCAGGTTGACCAAAGCGAGGCTATTCCTTAGCTCTTCTGAGTCAGCCCTCTGAATTGTTCTGACAGAAATAACATGTGGAATAGAAGTGAAGATAACCTTCTGACCCAGGAGTTTTTGAAACCCTCCAAATGAGACAGAAACACGCCCACAGTTATGAGTCCTTTTCTAAATTACCATGTATTCTGACACTTCATGTGAGAAAACCTTTGTTTGATTAAAGTCTGGTTTAGTTTCTTGGTTCTGCTTTTTTTGTCTAGAATTTTCACAAGCCCACAATTTCATCTCTATGCTTCTTGACAGTTGAGCTTTTTATGTTGCATCAGCACAACACAAAGAAACAATGGACGTCTTTTAACACTTGCATTGTTCATCATCGTCATTGCATTTTCTCGTTCTCATAGTTTTTCTAACACAACAAACCATGCTCAAGCTGAGAAACCTAGGAAAGCTAGTTATCAGAGTGATTTTTTCTTTCTTAATGTAATAACAGTGAGTGGTGTGTGGACAATGCCATGCTGTGTTCTCTAATCACAAAGTAATTTCCTGAAAGGTGACTGTGTGTGCTCCTCAGTGACTCAGGCTAAAAGTGACGCAGTGGCCCTATGCAGCACAACACCGTATTCACCTACGATATGAAAGGTTTTTATACATTGTTTGTTACAAACCTAAGCACACCAAAGATGGCCTTCACAGTTGTCATGAAGGGGGAAATTAGATATAGAGACAAAAAATGTTTTTGTTCCAGGCTGTAAACATGTCTTTCTGCTGTAAAGTTGGGCATTTTAACATGTGGGGGGGGAGCCAGCCTCTAGTGACCATTTGAAGAACTGCAGTTTTTGGCACTTCCGCGTTGGCTTCATTCTTCAGCCCCGGAGGTTTCTGCTTGGTAATTACCAGTATCAGACCTGTAAATAGCGTTCATGTCAACATCCAAGTTGTAATTACAACCAGTAAATTCAGATATTTCTGAAAGTTCGAAAATAAAATGTTAATGCCTGAAAAACCAAACATATATGGATGTCTTATGTCTGCCAAAGTCTGTGGTTCAAGGTAATGAATGAGTATTTTAACCCTCACACGACCAACTGCAATAACTGTCTTGAGTTGTCTGATGACGGGAGCAGCTCTTAAACATCTTTATTAAATTGACAAGATCTTTAAACTTTAGTAGCTAGTACAGTTTAGCATAGAATGTGGACAGAACCCCCAGTGTCCATCCATCTTTTTAGAAACACCAACGATAGAGGAGGACACTTTGGGTCTTATACCACGTTTACATAATGTGGGATGGATGGTAGATATGGGAAAGATTCTCATGTTTATGACTTGCGAACGTTCGAATCATTGGAGAACTTAAGATGGTTGTATGATTGCAGAGTGGGTTGTGTGATGGTTAAAAACACTGTGCAAACACTGTGCATTGACAGTATTGACCTTTAATAATGGACTTTGGCTGACATTGAGCATCCATAATTGGTTTGCAGGCACTTGATATTTACCGGTCAGAAACTGGTAATCATGGTAATTCCAATGTGACATGAGCGCAGCTGTAGTATTGTAGTTGTTACGTTTAGTGTCAAGCAGGAGGAAATAGGGAATGGGACCCAAACGCAGACAAGGAGGCAGAGTAGGTGCAGATAACGGTTTAATTGAGTTCACAATGCTTACATGGGTAATCAGGCAGGCAGAAATCAGTAAACCAGGAGAGGCAAATGATTCCAGGAAGGGAGAAGACAAAATCCAGAGACACACAATGAATCCAAGAAAACATGAGGAACAAAGGCCGGATTGCTTGACACCAGGTTCAACGTCAATCTGACACAGAACAAAGGAAAAATACAGACTAAATACACTCAGGTAGGGGAGACAAGTAAGGAAAGCAGGAGGTAAAACTACACAAGACACATGAGGGAGAAATCTTACCAAAATAAAACAGGAAATAACAGAACACAAACCCAAAACCATGACAGTAGTACTGTAGTATTTACAGCCAGCCACAGTTGCAAGCTGAAATCTGGTTAAGATGACACAATTTATTAAATTATTCAGGAGAATCCCCCCCCTCCCTTTGCTACTCCATAAACCTTTGTTTTGAAAGAAATCCACCAATCTTCGGTGATGTTTCACCGAGATACTGAAAGTAACCAATCATGCTGGGTTCGTTCAATGATCCAATTTGTAGTGAAAGAAAGGCAACAAAGACAATATCGATGGAATGAGACAGTAGATCAATGACCAGTCAACAACAACATCTGAAAGAATGTAAATCCCAGAAAAGACAAAAGCCTTTTCCTTCACTGTTAATTTGGCTTATTGGAGATCTAGAACCAATGTGGCAAAAGCATCATGATATAAACAAGGATCTCAATATATCTCTACTGTTCTCTGAAGGATATGTAATCTGACATTTCTGGGGATTTGCTTCCTCTTATAGCGCAGAGTGTTGTGTGTTTATGTTAGAAACTTAAAGTTTTACAGGATGCTGAGATATTTATTTCTTTAAAAGGTATGTTCAGCCAAATCACAAAAAAACATATTTTTTATGGACAGTTTTCATTACTTTTTACCTTTAGTAGAAAATGGTTTCCAAGTAAAATTTCTAACATTGAGGTCTGTGTATTATGCTGAGTTTCTGGGACATTGTGTCTGGAAAGACATGCTGTTGTTTTTCAAATGTCAAAATTCAAAGCTTTGAGCATCACAAACAACAGTGCATTCACCTCTAGTGTACTGTGGTGGCAGAAGAAGTCTCCGACTAGGCAAGCAAAACCAAAACTATCTGCATGAATAGATACCACTCAATGCATGTTTTTTTGTGATTTCAGCAAACTCAAGCTTTAAAGGCTGCAGTCAGACTCTGTCCATGTGTTTCCTTGCAATAAAGCCAACGTAAACATAGACCTGTCTGTGCATGCAGGGGTGCTAGGGGAGCATTTGAAGGTGCACAGACAGCTCACAGGCAAATTATTTAGTCTAAAGTGTCTGCTTGATGTGGAAGGACATGGAGGAGATCATGTCTGATGAAAGGGCCGAGTTTAAAAGGAATAACAACGTGAATCATGTGCTGAGGTCACCGCATGCGGGCCAAATCTCTGAGATGCACTGTACTGTATGTCATTACTTCACCCCATCTTCAAAAGTATGTTTGATAGGTTCCCTTATAGAGAACAGTGTATACAGAGTACATATACATCACAGTTGCATAGATAATTTTTATTCCCATAGAATGTGCATTCCTGGAAACAAAGTGGACTTGAAGAACACAGTCATCACAACTTCATGCACTTCAATATGACAACAATAAGTTTTGCTAGCGTCCTCTGCAGTGAGGCCGCTCCCACAGAGATGACTCCCTAATAGCGAGGCATGACATCACCAGTAACAGATTACGTTAACTTGGTCTCCTGCCATGTGCCCGGAGGCGCATGATTTATGGCATTCCAAGCTCATGACAGATAAGACATGCATACAGTAAAGCTGCAAATTAATCTGATATCTTTTGGTTATATTTGGCCTCACGACACTACCAGACCAGATTTGCTGAGATTGCAAATAAAGTGAATGCAAAATTACTGGGTGTTCTAAAACAGACTTTCAGCACTTTCAGTTTCATTTTAATAAAATGTATGTTTGATTGACCAACATGTCAGCGATATCTTCCTCTCTGACTGTAACTCCTGCTAGATGGCAACAGCTGTGCGCTCCAGACGAGCACGAACTATTGTTGTGGAGCGATGAGTGATGGCTATGATTATACCAGTGCTGCTCATGTGTTGGGAATTAGCGCAGATGACAGGCTGATTGAGTTACATGTGTGATGGAAACACAAGTGCCGGATAACCACAGTCGGAAGAGCGCTATTCCTGTGTCCATCAGTTAAAAAGAGAGAAAGCCACCTAGCAACAGTCGGGGTTAGTTTTCCATTCATTGGAGATGGAAAATGCTTGCAATGATTGTTCTATTCATGAATGTTTGCAGGAATTCTGTCCAGTACTCTGCTGGCTCAGATGTAAAGTCACTAAATTAAGAGCTCCATCAGTGGAAGCAATAATGTGATTCCTCTCAGTCTAATCTTTATTTGCAGCAGCTACAGTATGTCTGTCTAAACATGTGCTCATTCAAACACACATTGTGATACAGGACACGCATACCTGCAAGCACGTACACACACACACACACACACAGATACCAGTGAATGTAACAATAATGAGAATCACATCAACTTCTACTACTACTACTACTGCTACTACTACCACCATTAATATTTCTCCTATTACTACACAAACTTCTTCTTCTAATACTACTATTTCTACTACCACTACTACTATTACTACTGCTACTACGGCTACTACAGTTTGTTCTTTTTCCACTACTACTTGGTACTAGTGCTACTACTACCACTACTAAAACTACTTCTTCCACTACTACTTATCTTTGGTACTGCTACTCCACCACTACTACTACTGGTACTACTTGTTCTTATTCTTCTACCATTACCACTACTACCACTACCTTAACTACTTCTTCCGCTACTACTTACCTTTGCTACTGTTACTATTACTACTACTACTTCTTCTTCTGCTAATACTGCCACTACTACAATTACTTTTTGTTCTACTACTACTGCTACCAGTACTAACAGTACAACAACCACTTCCTTTTTTACTAGGACTATTTATCCTTTTAAACAGACTAGCTTTTGTATGAAAACCAATTAGCCGCTAATAGCAGCCTCATAATCTTCTACTCCAATTAAGTAAGGAGCTATTGATAATATTGATAACATCCAGCCCCTACATGACGCACTCCCCCCTCCATCCTTCCATTCCATTCCAGTGGTTGCCAGTTCGTTGCACACCGTGCATATTTCTGAGTGAGTCTCAAACTCAGTCATATCAAGTGATGAATCTTTCGTGATAGAGTAATGAATTCATTTTGCAACATATAGCTATACATTAGCTATAGATTTAGGTTACTTTGTGCAGTGGTGTGTAACATCATGTAACATTATCTATGGTAATCTTTGGAGATGGGTAGCTTGCTTTAGGTAACCCTTTTTCCCCATCATTTAATAATTACAGCAATAATTGTTGCAACACATACCGTAAAATTACATCTCAATCATCCTTACACAAGACACAGTCACATTTTAGGTCTAAACAGTATAATGAGCAGATTAACAATAGTTCTGAACTTTAATTTACCTTCGACATGCCACATTGGGAATATATTGGGATCCCACGTCCACTCTGTTCTTAAGGAAGAGTGACCGTCTTTTCATAAGCGGACCAGTCCGCCACAATCAAGTTGCCCTGCATAAACTTGTACTGGCCATCGTTTATGTCGGACCCTGGCCCACTTCTAAATCCCCTCTGATACGCATCTTCGTTATAACACTGGATGCAACCATCACTAATGCTAATGTAGCTCCTCGGGGATTGAAGCTATTATTGTTCTAATTTTGACAATCTAACCGGTGACACATTAGTTGAGGTATAAAAGGACTAAGACTGTCCGTAGTTGTTGTTGATTTTGTTTAAATATGCAGAACTGAAATTTAAGTTATTGTTGTTCGGATGATTAAGCTAAGTTAGCTAATATATGCTAACGTGTGTGTCTGTTTTTTCCACACTAACTGGCAACTATACCACGTGATACAAACGTTGTTATACTATTGGCTCACAAGCCTTGTTAGAAGCAGGAACTAGACATCTCACATTCATTTTGGACCCGTCAAAATTTTTAAAATGATTAATTCACAATCATCATAATTTTATTTTATTTTTTTAGAAAAAGTGATACTTTACGGTTAGACTTTCTAAAAGCTCTGTGGCTTTATTTTTTTTTTAAAATATTCATCTACATAAAAATGTTATCAATATAACCTTTAATGGCTAAATTATTATAATTTTTCTCCTCTTTGAATCAGTCCCATGCAGATGAATACCGGTGATTATGAGCCCAATTTTCTCTTTATAATCCTCGTCTTGATCACCAGCTATGCTTGCCCTTTGTGGCCCTGCACAGTGAGATGTGAAAGCTGATAAAAAGGAATCAAGTGGTAATCCCCTGCTCCCACAAGCTGTCTCATACGATTATTTCAAACCCGCGACTAGGCCGAGTCCAGCGCTCAGTCATGACCTACTCCACAGTTTATTGATCTGCCTGGTTTTACCACAAAAGCTTATCCAGCATCACCAACATGTCCGATGCTGCCAGTATCTTACGAATATTGTGTCAGAAGTGTCATTCCTTCCTCTCTCTCTCTCTTTCTTGCACGTTACAGCTCAAGCATGTGGCACTTGTTGGTAGTTATACTACCATTATTATGGAAGACACAGTAACCAGTTATAGCGTAATTTGTTATTTGCTCAATTAATTAAAATTTTATTTTTATTTTTTTACTGCACTGCATGGTACAGACATATTTCCAGCAGTGAAGTGATGTCACCAGCTGTCACCTCATTTGTTCCTTGTCTCGGTGTGTATGCTGCACTGAGCAGGTGACAGACTCTAACTGCTAGTTTGCAGAACAGAACGAAGTGTCTCTGAAATTACATACAGTAAATATCCACCATCAAAGTTGCTCTTACCAAGGTGTGGAATTTAGTGCACTGGTGAGCTTAAGGGTAAGTTATATTTGCCTTTTTTTTTGTGTGGTGTCAGTGACACAGCTTGATGCCTCAGCTTCAGAGCGTTTTCAGAGGAGAAGCTGGCTGAACCTCATGCTGATTTAAATTGAATCCTCCACTGAGCACTGCAGTTCTCATAATGATCCCAGGTCTATGAACACTCACATCACATGGAGCAACCTGATAACCACCACATCACTTAACCTCTCTTGACCTAGAAAAGCTAATCTCTGTTTTTAAGTATCACAGTGTGAAATCTGAAAAAATATAAATGTACCAAATGCAAAAAAAAAGGTTGTCTGGTGATGATGATGTGTTATTTGCATGTGCTAATTGATAACACTGAATTCAAGAATCAATTTCTCACAAGTTATGTTGGTGCGAAGAATACACTTAGTTCAGTGTGATCCCAAAACAAAAGTGAGATTTTGGCTTTGATTTTTGTTATTTATGACTCTGTGAGATGAGATTCAAGCCACTGATGAGGCCCAGACTCAAGGGAGTAATTTCCTTTGTGGACGATGAGGTAACATGTCCCCCGTCACTGTTCAAAATCCCAGTTTTATCCCCCAAATTTTACAGTCCTAATACTGACCGACTGTCAATATCCAAACGAGAAAAGCTCTCAGTTAGAGTCTACAGCCATGCTAACAGCTGACGTGCTTTGAGCTAAATGCTAACATGCTCACTAGTGACAATGCTAACAGGCTGATGTGAAGCAGGTATAATGCTTACCATGTTCAACATCTTATTTTAGCATGTTAGCATGCTAACATTTGCCATAAACTGAACAGACGAATTAAAATTTTCACCTGATGATGGCGCTATAAAACAATTCAGTGAATCAGTTACAATTCATCCTGAGGGGGACCAAATTTCATGACAATCCATCCAATAGCTGTTGAGATATTTCAGTCTGGACCAAATTGGTGGACTGACTGATCGACTGACATTACCATCCATAGAGCCACGCTGTGAGCATGGCCAAAAATACAGATATGCTCATGTGCATCGCTTTCAACTGGACTTTTTGCTACCCTGGGTTTTGCCTCTCAGCCTCAATTAGATTAGGTCTTGCTGCCTAAACTATTTGATTGGTGGAGGTTGTTAGCGCTGCATACAGCCTGAGAGGAAGCTCTGCAGACACTACTCAGGGCAACATAGTTATAATATTATCCTAAAAAGCTGCTATTTTTAATTAATCAATCAATTATTTAGCCTATAAAGTACCAGAAAATAGTTTTTTAAAAAAGGTTCCAGGAGCCCAAGGTGACGTTGTCAAACTACTTATTTTGTCAGACCAACAGTTCAAAACCCAAAGATATTCAATTTACAGTGATATGAAACCGACCACCATTTCAGCGGCTGGAGCTAGAAAATATTTGGAAATTTTCCTAGATAAATGATGATTAATGATACATTTTCTGTTAATCTTTTAACTGTTTCAGCTCTAAATCAAATCAAAATTGATTTTAGGTTTTAGATGCAAATACATGATCACTTCCAGGTCTTTATTAATGAATCTAAATGTACATTTCAGTGGTGTGAAGCCATTAATAATACAAAAATGAACTCAGAACTTTTGAAAATTCAATAAATTTGTGTACCCTCCTCATTTCTGGCAGCAAACCTTGCAGTGTACATATGTTTACATTTAGTTCCTCTGTAGGCCCTTCCAGATGCTGCTGCTCTTTCCCCTCACTTTCCACCCACTGCTGAAATAAGAGACCACAGAGGAAGTATTCGAGCATGTCTTACTTGGCATTTCCTGGTCAGGGGCTGGACAGATTCTTTCACTCCTCTTTGCTCTTACTGTCACATCTCCACCATTCAGTTACTCCCGAGCAACAGCATGCAGAGGATTTTGAGATGAGGTTTTTTTTAGGCACAATGTTCTCTTTGCTGCACTGTATTTAGATTTCTTTTTGCAGCTGTAAATACACACATTCTTGCCAAAATCTTGTTGGTGTGCCTTCTTCATGACTATAATGATAGGCTGGATAGATTTCTTTTTTCTTAGTAAGGAGTCAGAATATGAGAAATGTCATTTGCACTGTGCTGTGTGTTAAGAAAGCACAGTTTGTGGTTATTAAGCTTAATAGAAACAAGATTGCAAGAAATCTGTCTTCAGACTTGTTTGGTTCATTAGTAGAGGATGTGTTTGCTTCATTTAGGTCACATGTGTTCTTCCTTAATTAACAATTGCAAGTTGTTGCAATTGATTACCCCCTCTGGATCCACCCTTGATGACTGGAAATTTGTGTGTGTTGTTTTTAAAAAAAATTGCCTTTATTGGACACAGCTCATGGTAGAGTGTGACCTAAAACCTGAGGAGACAATGTTCCCTGGATGGATGGATTGTCTAAGTGTCAGCCCTGTTATAGACTGGTGGCCTGTCTGAGGCGTACCTCGCCTTGCGCCCAAAGTGAGCTGGGATAGTCTTTATCCTCCCATGACCAAAAGAAGGATAAATGATGATACATAATGGATAGAAGTGGAAGCTTTGCATAAATGCTAATATTGAATCCACATACAGGCTGTAACAGTCAGCCAAGGTGGATATTAAACAAGAACACCTCTTTGTTTACTCACTGCTTGGTGGCATGTGTGTTTTTCCATCGACACAGCAGACAAAGCAGAGCGATATATCCAGTGAACAATGAATTGTGTTAGACATTACCTTCCAGCACTCTCACCTACATAAGCAATTATGTAAGTTGGAGGTTAAGTTTTACGTACAAGAATGTATACGTACGTTTTTGGGCCACAGGAGCAGCAGAATAGAATAGAATATATGGCTCTTTAGTTGCTAAATGCTCCACTGTGTTCACTGTGTTAGTCGCTAACAGTGTCTTTCTGCCGTTTGGTGCTGAGCAGGTAGTGCACAGTGGGTTTTTAAAGCTCTTTCACTGAAAACAGCTGCCTGCTGCGGCCAAAAATGACACTATGAGAGCAGAACCAAAACAGTAAAGTTGCGGGTCGGACAGCTAAATAAAGAGCTAAAACTCACCAGAAAGCTCCATAAAGCTGAGGGGAGCTGCAGATTTAGTTGATAATTCTCTGTAGGTTCATCACTACGAGCAACCCCTTTCACATTGTCATATTATTTTCACATTGTCTTTTAATACATTCTTATTAAAAAATATCGATTATGGCCACTTTTTTATGGTAGGTGCCAACATCACTCACCCAACTAGCTGAGGTAATCGACCAATACGTAGGCCACAAATATATATCACACACATTTCATTATCACAGTATATGTTTGCAGATATGCAGATAGAAATAGCAGTGAATAAATGGAAAAAATGTGTGTGAGGTAATTGACTCTGGTTCTGCACTCAGAAATTCGACTTACCTTAATAACTTGATTACTTGTGTAATAATGGCATCTGTCAGGCTCTAAGAATCACAAAAGAAGGACTGCAAACAACACGTCAGCTTTGCACACAAAGCTCTCATATTAAGATAAAAAAATAGAAAGTTATGCCTGTACTGAATCAATGCAGATGTTGTATGGTAAATGTGAGTTTTGATGATAACAATTATTTCAAATTGAGACCAAGGAATAAATATAACTTCAATCTGTAACACCTTTCACAGTGGAAACTGTAACATCTATTTGGTTCTCTTGTCCACCTGGAAATTAAGCTCCTTTATTCCTCTGTCACAGTCACATGCAATTTAACAAATGCTATTATGCCATCAAAATAGGGGGGGAAAAACATTTTTATTGCTGTGTTTGTTGCATTTCTGGTGGCATTTTAGTGAATTGTGGTGTATTTTCATGTTGATGCTGAAACACAATTTCACAATATTTCCAGCGCAGCTACAATTATTGCAGTTATGCAAATCAACAGTAAATGTCAGCTTATGATCCCTGTCCCACTAAAGGAAAGAGCAAGGTCTTTTTTCCATACGGGCCATTTATCACTGACATTCAACAATCAGTCAGGGAGAAATCCACCTTAGAAGATACTGACATGACAATTGTTCCTAACCCATAATTCAATACTGCTAAACAAAATGTTGTGTTTTGAACAAAGGGGGCGACAGAATGGTCAACACGCCCACCCCCATGTGCACAACCTAATTGTGCACCTAACAATAT
Source organism: Siniperca chuatsi (assembly GCF_020085105.1). Lineage (NCBI taxonomy): Eukaryota > Metazoa > Chordata > Actinopteri > Centrarchiformes > Sinipercidae > Siniperca > Siniperca chuatsi. Next base: position 9,892,266 of record NC_058061.1, read on the forward strand.
CACACTGGCCGTATACTTACCTAAAAATAAAAGCAGCAAGATTGTGTCTGCTCTCTGTGGATAGTTGAAAGGGATTCTGGGAAGTGTCAGAAATCGCTATTGGAACCTACCCTACAGGCAGGTTGAGAGAAAGTCAGTACTTTAAAAAGTACATTGTAAAACTTTAACAAAGGCTTTGAATTCTTTGAACAGAACAGATCAGTATCGCAGCTTGTACGACTATCCAAGAGAGGGGTTTTCTTTGAATTCATTAAAAAGCATAAAGCAGATGGAAACATACGGCTGAATTGAGACATTGCTTTTCATCATCTCATTCAGTGTGAAATCATGGTGGCGCTCAGTAAATCTTGGTGAAGGACTAAAGGGCCCTGAGTTGTGTCTACCTGCGTCATTCCCCACATCCAGCCCTTCTCTAAATCTTCCAATTGATCAGGCACACTTTAATTTCTGGCTCCAGTGAAATTACTGTCCTTTGAAGGAGAAGGGGTGCACTAATTTGAAGCCATCTTTTTCCAGGCAGGTCTGATCCGGACTGATAATGGAGAGTTTTTCATTGAGCCCCTCGAGAAGGGCCAACAGGACGTGGAAGTGAAGGGGCGTGTTCATGTGGTCTACCGCAGGTCAGCCATCAAACGGGAGACAGCCCAGCGGAGGGAGGACCTCCACAATGAAGGTAGGCGAGGAGAAGCAGCGTGACGTCAGTGGAAACAAAAAGCACTGCAAAAAGCAGTTTGTGTTTTCACACAAGTACGTGGGTGTGCTTTTATAGCAAGGACTGTATGATAGTACATCATTGAAATAGACAACAAATAGAACAACAGAGAATAATTTCAGAGCACCATTTTAAATAAATGAATATAACACAGCATTTAAAGCACCAGTGTTTTTGCATGTTTTAGCCCATTTATCTCAACTCATATACTTTACATCACAGTTAACCATTTAGTTTTAGAAATTTGAATGTATTCTTCCTGTTGTTTCAGGCAGCCCATTGGTTTCCATGATATGGAAATCTATTAGCAGACTCCTAAAACAACCACAGTGAACATCAAGTCTCATCATTACATCAGTAACAAAGTTATTATACAGTCATGATTTACAACTAGGTTGTTTTTTTCTCCAATACTGAGTTTTGGTACTGACACCAAAGTCAAACTGTTTTTTGATACTCAACTTTGTGGAATATAAATATGTTTTTCTACTAACCTTTTTTTTATTTTTAGGCTGCACTAATTAATATTTTTTATATTAACATGAGATCAAATTACTATCTTTAATGTGAAAGGGGTTGCTCATATGTTGAACCCACAGACAATTATCACTAGAATCTGAAATCTATGGAGCATTATAGTATCTTTCAGCTACTTGTTTTGGTTTTACGGCCCGCAAGTTTACTTTTTTGGTTCAGTCTCCCTGCCCTCATCAACCTTGTTTCCAGCTGCAGCAGGCTACTGTTTTCAGCTGAGCTCTGATAAACCCAGTGTATGCTACTTGTCTAGCTGGTGAATGTAGTGGAGCATTTAGCAGCTAAAGAATGACCATAAATATGACTCCAATAGACTTTATAAATGTTTAACGTTTTCTCAACAAAAGCGGCAGTATGAGAACTTTGCCTAAATTTGCCTAAAGTTATCAAAAATTTAGTCTTAAATCAGGAACTATGTGATCAAGATTCCGAATGTGACCAGACATTCGACGCTGGCTCTCAGTACAGTTTTTGTGACTAGGTGCTACAGACAAATTCTACTGTTACTAATAATTAGCCCTAATTTGGTGGTAGATAATGTAGCATTAACAAGAATTAATGCATACTTGATATTCACGTAGATGGCTTACGCAAGTTTTAAAAGCCTGCTGATTGATTTACATACTGAACTGAAATTAATTGAAACCAGTGTGAAAAATCCGTACAAAAATCTAGAATTGTACTTAAATCACAATTGTAAGTATACATAATTTGCAGTTAATGAGCTAAAACTTGCAAACACATTGGTATGGTCACTTTACCCTGCAGCTTTTGGTGTGGTCCTTAGACTCTGCGGCCTTTAAACTCCTACTACTCTATATTTGTTAAGCCTAACAGCAGAGGCAAATCAGCTGGTAAATCAGCTGGTAAAGTAAGGAATGCTGGGCTCCAGTGGTAGTACTGGGGACAGGGGAGGGTGGGGGAGGCGGTTGGGGGGGGGGTGACCTTTCCTTCGCAGTCACATGACCCAACTCCATCGTGAATTCCTATTCCTTCCTTGCTACAACAATAGCTTGAGCATCTGGTGGAAGACACTCACTAATTCACTCTATTTCCACGTGTCTGTAGCTGTAAAACTGATGTATGATTCTTTTCATTTTACTCCACAATCCTCTAGCTCACACATCCTCAGGAACAATTTTTATCAAGTCGCTCATCCACATTTTCCAACCCTTTTTTTTTTGTATTTAACGCCCTCATGAAATACATTGCGTTCATTTTTATCAGTTGTCTGATGTTGGATTTGCATCCAGCCTTTGCATTTGAATATTGTTGCCATTATTTACCTTTTCCTTTACTGTTTCTGTACCTAATCAACGCACTCTAGCAAAATGTTATTCACAGATGTAAGTGTGCTGCATTTGTGGCCCTGTTCAAACTAATCTTACACTTGACTGTTGGGAAAGCTTTTCAGAGTGTTACTTCTGGGTTTTTTGCCAGATTTTTGCCCTTCAGAGCACTGTCACGACCCCCTGGGAGAGCCAATGTCCCAATTAAGGCTTAAAACAGGCGATGCTGCTTTTTCCACTACAGCAAACAGACCCTAGAATAATCTTAAATCCGCAGACAAAATTTTACTTGAACTGAAATGATATTTTACGCTCTGTCGCTCTCATTTAATGTCTCTATCCATGCTTTTATCTGCATTATATAAGAATATGAGGTATTAATTACAGTGACAACATTGAAAAGTTCAAGTTTACTGCCTATTAAAAATAGTCCAGTTTTTGTAACTGTTGAACACATTTATCTTAATTTACTCTACCACAACTGGTGCAATTAAGTTGTCACCTGCTATGCATTTATCTGTTATTTATATTTATTTAGAATAAATTGCTTCTCAGAAGATTTGCCTGGAGCCAATTGAACACTGCATTTGTCCTTCATTTCCATTTTTCTGCATTGCACTTCTGAAAATACCTTGTCCAATGGATTTTCTGGTATGCATAAGATAATGTGTTATGTCTCTATTTGTATCTGGCAGGCTTGAATCACTATTGTCTCACATGTGAAATTATGTGGAGTTTTTTACAAAAGATGAATGGGCCATTTCTGCCAGACATGCTCTCTGTGTCAACACATTCTGTAATTACATTTGAGAGTGTTACCTCTATCAAGGAGATTATGTATCGGTTTGTTTATTTGTTTGCTTGTTTAGATAGAAGAACATCAGAAACTTGTAAATTACTTCTATGAAGTTTGGTGAAAAGATGAGGCATGCTACTTTTATGAACTGCTGCTAAAAATAATTGGTGCATGTATCTCATAATGGTCTATTACTTCATGTGTTTTCATGCAGATCCAGATGCAGATTAAAACATGACTAAACAGTTTCTAGTATTGTGCAGTCTTGGCAGTGATATGCTCTCTCTGAGTGCCTTCTGTGTATTGCCTCTGTCATGTTAGTCTCACATGATAGCTATTTATAGCAGTTTATCGAGTTCCATGTTCCAAACTTGTGGATCAGTGCTTCTCACTTTTTTTGTTCTGACATTACATCTCATCTCAAGAGATCTGTTTCATCTCTCAGTTTCTGCAACATTCACTGTCTAAGGACAGAGGGTGTTAGTAAAGCCCCTTGACGGAAATTGTATTTTTGTGATATTGGGCTATATAAATAAAATTGACTTGACTTGACTGCTATGGTCTGAATCTGTAAAATCCAAATCCATACAATTCATGTCTTTCAATGAGTGTTTCAACACGGCCATAGAGACGACTACTGTGCACGAATGTCACAAATACAAAAAACAGCTGAAGTGCTTTATGACATAGATGATGGAATTGGTGTGACTTAGTCAGGATTCGTGCTCTGAATGCACATATTATAGTCAGGCTAAATGTGTGGCAAAGAGGAAATACACAATTTATGAGTCTAAGGGTAATATTTTGACTGGAGATCGAGAGGCTTAGAAAGTCCACAGGCCTGTCAATAATTCCAAACGATTCCTCCTTTAAAATATTTTTTATATCAGGTTTGACACAGACACATATCACTTCACAGAAGCTGAAATAAGAGAAGAAATAGCATACATGCATCAGATTATGACTTGTTTATGTGCATGGTCATATTTTGCAGTGGCAGACTTCGGAATCGCAAACCTCCCAGCGGCTCTGGATCTTGTCGAACATAAACTGTCCGAGTCGGAGCGCAAGAGGAGGCACACGAAGAAAGACGACTACAACATTGAGGTGCTGCTAGCTGTGGACGACTCAGTGGTGCGCTTCCATGGCAAGGAGCATGTGCAAAATTATGTTCTCACGCTCATGAACATAGTAAGTATTTTCTGGTTTTGGAATAAAATGCAAAATAGTCGCTGATTAATTTTCTGTCGATCGACTAATTTCTAGCTCTAGAAATATCCTTTGTTGACATGAAAATGCTCCTGAGTTTGGTGATCTTTTTCTGGGTTTTACCTGTGGAGTTATTTTTTCCTCCTTGTCCTCTCTGATATTAGACCATACCACACTTCTCCCCAGACCCCCACTTTCTCTAGCTGTTTATGGATTACTGATGAGAGGGGGAGAAGAAACTCTCAGCTCATTCATTACGGGTTCCACCAGCTCCTACCACCATAATCTACTTACTGGGCCCAAATCCCCCAAGTCAGATTTTCACAGGGTGCTGGTTTCACTCTGTAACAGTTACCATTTGGACCCTGCATGGTGGTCTGATTAGCTGCACTAGACCAATTAGAAAGTTGAGTGGGAGCTGTGCGGGGCAGTCATGGAAACCAGCGCCAGAAGTCCACTCACACTGCCAAGCTCTGCTTACATGGATTGATGTGTTTATTTAATTACGATATAATATTCTCATTCTGTCCCCAAATGTCTTCAGCAGTAAGAAATGTCTGATTTTGAATGACCTTGGCTGATTATGCTGGGAAGTGGCTGTAAGAGTGCGCTCTTTAATTGCCAATCCTCTGTGTCAAGTGCTCTCTGATAAGCAGATCACTGGCAGGAGAAGTGAATTTGAGCAAGTTCTTGGGGATGAAATTGGCCGAGCTATAAAGTGAAATCAAGTAAAGTTCTTAAAAGTAATATCCATATAGTCCCCTTCATGTTGAGTACAATTTGACGAAAGAAATGTGCAACTTCCACAAAGAAAGGTGTAGTTTAAACAAATGAGGGTCTAAAGCCTTTAGTTCCACTCATAAGCCACAGGCTTGCTGTGTCTGAAAGAGCTCTGCCCGCTCAAATCCCTCTGAATCCCTGCTCCGTGGCTGCTGAATGCGTAGTACCACCTGGAGAAACTCTCCCTGAGGGATTGATTACTGAACATCCTGTCTGCGCGAAGCCAAGGTGACTGCTGAGGTGCCTGCCACACAATGGCTGTGTTGTTTTAGCACGGACCAGGTTTTGTCCACGTCGATGTGATGCTGTACACAAGCCAGGGACACCTAGCGCCTGTAGCCCACAGCTGCTACTCTCATTTTCAGCCTCAACAGTCCGATTCCAGCCCCTCCTCCTGGCTTTGCAATTATCCCAGTATACGTGGGGTTGGCCTATCCCTCAGCAGGACTCACCAAAAAGCTTTTTTTGAGGTTGAATTCATAGACCTGAGCCCTGTGAGGAAAAATATGCAACTTCAGTGTTTACAAAAGTCGTTGTGGAACTTTTATGTTGCTATTTTTTGATTGTGTCCTAATTTTTCTACTGCATCTCTGTTTTGGGTCCACCATAAACACACGTATATAGGTCAGTATAGACCGTTCTAGGAATTTGAGTTTGTAACAAATCTGGGGTCACTCAAGTGTTCTTTACAGCATTTATTGACCTGAATAGGCTTCTGTGAATGGAATATTTGCTTAAATGCCTTGGGTGTAACCCTGTGTCCCAGAGCAAATTTGGACTTAAGCCAAAATAGCCTTTCTTCAGTGACAGAGCTTTTGTATTGCACGGTCATTCATTTTTACCCAGACAAAGCTAAGTTACACACACTTGTTGGTGTTTTAGCAGAGAGTAGCAGTCTGTTATTCTGTTTGCCATATCTGAACCTTCTGGACATTTCTGTCTTTTATGAGCCTGCACTAGGACAGATATTGAAAGAGACTGAAAGACGACACGTGATGCCTCTGGGTTTGGCATTGGACAACATCACGGTTCACATATATGAAAAAAACCCAATCTTTAAAACTGAATTTAGATGCTTGCGCTTTAGCTCTCACATCTCTTCTTAAATCAAGAAAAGTAAGAGCAGAGATTACATGAGAGTAAAAGAAACTTGAGCTGCTGCTTTGACAATGAAAACAGCCTTGGTAATTTCTGTGTGTCTGAGTGCTTTCTAGTTATTTGTTCATTTGTTTGTTTATATGTAATCTTGGCTATATTGATGGCTGGTTGTCCTATGCCCACATGCTGTCTCTTTGTCAGGACTATTAACTTTAATGAAGCAAAGAGAGATGAAAGCTTGTGGAGAAATAACATTACAGCTGTTCAACGCCTCTGCTGCGTAAATCAAAAAATTAAACTTCACCTCAGGGCTCTTGTGAATTACACAGGGCATCTAGCGACACGAATTATTCAATGACCTTTGGTAGAATTTTCACATGGCAGCGGCGGATGGCCGCCCACCATTGGGTCTGGTTCTGTCCATGGTTTCTGCCTCTTAAAAGAAGTTTTCTTGCCACTGTCACCAGATGCTTGCTCATGGTGGGATTTGTTGGGTCTCTGTAATTAATATTATAAAGAGTACGGTCTAGACCTGCTCTATAGGAAAAGTGCAATGAGATAACTTCTGTTATGAATTGGCGCTATATAAATAAAATTGAATTGAATTCAAATGAATTGAATAGATCAGTCTTGCATGTTATTAACAGGCTGAGAGGTGATCAACAGAAAAGCGATACTGACAAAACGATGATCAGTTTAGTCTTTCACCAGCATTGTAAAGCATCGAAAATACATTTTTGTAGCTGTCAAAAAAAGCTGTCTTTCTAATGTGAGTAAATGGTCTTTATTTCCACAGTACCTTTCAAAGCTATGGTTTCAAAGTGCTTCACAAATACATAGAAATACAAAACAATAATTTTATCAATAAATAGTATAAGAAATGCTTTATAAAGAACATAAATGAAATAAAAACAAATATACAAATGACATAACACAATTGGAGTAATAAACTGGATAAATTCAGACTATAAAAGTTATTTTAAAATGTGACATTGACTGTTGATATTACACTGAGGGAGATATTGGTCATAGTGTTGGAGCAAATACATTTTCATGTTTTTTCTCCAGATCTGAATGTTGTTGGTGCAGAATTTGGGGTTAAAAAATCAGAGGTGAGGGAGACAAACCATGGAGGGTTTTAAAAGTAATAAATAGCACCTCAAACGTATTCTAACTGGGAGGTATAATGTAGGCAGGACTGTAAAGAGAAAGATGTTGTCTGTATTTAGTGTTGGTCAGAAGCCTTGCTTCTTTAAAAGGAGAGATCAATTGGAAGTACATAACAATATTTATTGAGGTTAATAACAGAGAAGGACTTTCGATATGAAGCATCTTCATTAAGCGTAGGCTCATATTAAGACAGGAGAAAGAACAAGATCCTCCAGAGTCTGAGTGTCCTCCAGGTGGTGCTGTAAAGGAACCTCCTGATGGTAATGGTGGTGATTGGTGAGGTGGTGGATTGCTAGGTCTGAAAGTTTCAATGATATTTAAAGAACGGCATCCATAGTTATACTTATGGGGAAATACAGTTATTTGCTTGCTTGCCAAGAGTTAGATGAGAAGATCAATACCACTCTCATGTCTGTACACTAAATATGAAGCTACAGCCTCGACCCAGAAAGCCTCATTTAAGAAATTTAGGGTGATCTCTAAAATATCGGAATTTTTGGTGCCACTGTTTTTTTCTGTATAAATTTATATTTTCCTGTATATTTAGGTTCTTGAAATAAATAATAAGCTGATAGTAAAGCACTTGTCAACGTGTATGTTTATTCACACAATAACAATTCTAATAACACAATGCTGTCCATTCCTGCTGTGGCTATCCATGCATGGGGGCGCCGTCAACTGTTTTCCATTCCAAGACCAACATTTGAGGCTGTGGGCCTATTCATAATTGTCATGGGATGCAACCTAGGTCTGGTCTATTTAACAAAGTAACGCAAACCATTGGCACTGTGCATTGACATATTTATTGTTTCTCAGCAGAGAAAAACATTGCAATGGTGAGTAATTTTTCTGTTTTTTTTTTGTTGTCCTAGGCTAAATATTCTCTGTATGAAATGAAATTTATTGATAGTATATTTTTGCACGTAGGCGGGCACATTCATGTATGCGCGTGCATGTGTACAGTACCCTCCCACCCCTTAAATCCACAGTGTAATTCGAACATTGAATAAAATGGCATCATCAGGGTATCTGTGATATTACAATGGTGTGACTACCGCAGTCTGCACTCATAAGGATCATTTGTGACTAGTAGTGGAGCAGTTTCAGCATGGCATTGTTGGTGAAAGCCAGATGGAAATTCATTAAAGATATTGTTCCCTTTAGCTATTTCTAACAGTTGCTTGGCAGCTGCCTTTTTGACAATTTTTGAATCTAAGGGTAATATGGAGATAGGGTGGTAGTCGAGGGAAAGTGGTGGTAGAGGCTGTATACAGGCCTGTTATCGACCAAACCAAGAGAGAGACTGATTAGTAACACCAACAGGAAGCCCATGGGGCAATGACTCAGAAAACTCTTGATTTGGATGGTAGAAAGGCTGACAGATGGATGAGACACACGCTCGAGTAAGTCATTTAGGGAAACAGGGGTTTGATGCTTTTTATATTATTCACAGAGTCATAGAGGAGTCTCAAGCTGCAGAATTGGAAGGATTAGTTTATTGTTATATTATATATTATATTGTGCTTTTTAGCAGCAACTAACTTTGAACATCAATACTTTAAAGGAAAAAGTTTGCTCCACTAAAATAAGGTTACAGTTCACAGTGGATCTAGGTCAGGAGATCCAGGAGGTTGCAGTTCAACAAAAGAGCTGATGTAATTGGGTCTCTGTTTAATAGAGTAATACAAACATGAAATATAAGTTGAGATTTTTCAGGGCTGAAATTTTGAAAAGCCCAGGTGTGTAACTAATGATATTAATGATTAACTAAACATGAGCTTATTCTGTTATGATATGTCAACATTTCTGCTGTGACAAAGGCCTATTGCCAAAAGATGGTGCAGTTAGCATGAGAGTAGTGACTCAAAGGATGAGGTTCAGGTGTGACAAGATAAAGATTAAGTGTTTTTTGTAATTACTGTATTTGTCC